>NW_026043811.1:0-273962 GCF_937001465.1 Orcinus orca | reverse complement strand
CAACACCGCAGGATTGCTTCAGGCCCTAATCTGGTTCCGGCATGGCACGCTGAGCCTTTGGTTAATTCCTCTTCCTGGTGGGAAATGAGAGTTAAATTTTCCCGTCCAGACACCTCCAGCTAGTCTCTCATTGGTTCTCCCTATTCCTGTTCATCTTCCGCGGAATTTGCAAACTGGGCCAAACAGGAGGTTAAAGGCACTGACTCTCCAAGTCGGGAGAGTGTTAGTAAAGCATCTGGAATGTTGCACCCGAGTACCAGGGGACGAGAACTGAGACATATTTCAACACGTCTCCCGATCACACGGTTGATCATACTCTGGGTTCCACATGCATGTTTTAGCTGAAGGAAGAATCCCTTAAACCTGGAGAGTTGAGACCCGTGGAATGGGTACCATGCAATATGACTTCAAAGGGTCTTCATTTGCTCACCAAAACTCTCCAATCCTATCACTGCTGCGTTTTTGCCCCTGTACTCACGATTGATTCACTTTCAGAGACATAGCAATCCATAGGTTTTAAGATACTTACTAGTCAGGTACATTATTAGGCGTTTAATATGGGGTTTTGAGTCCATTTCGTTGAGCAAGGAGTAGCTCTTGTCTATTACATATTTGGCTTAAGGAACTTTATCTGTGCTCATTTCAATCTCTGGTTTTATGCAGCACCCCAACTCACCTTTCCCCTTAAGCAAGCATAAGTTGGTTTTCTAAATTTGGGACCATGTTCTGTTTTGAAATTCAGTTCCTGTGTAGCCAAGTTTACAATCCGTGTATTAGTGATATCTTATGATGTTTCTTTTTCTGTGTGACTTATTTCAGTTAGAATCATCATACCTGAATCCACTCATTATGCTGCTATGGGCCTGATGACATAGATGTCATTGCTGAGTGATATTGCATTGTACGTAATTACCACAACTTCTTTATCCATTTTTCGCTTTATGCGATATTGAACTTGCACCGTAAACGAGGTTCTTGTAAACAGAGCCATCCCAAACTTTGGGGTGGCTATGTCTTTTTGATTTTAATTTCCCTAAGCTATAGGACCATAAGTGGAAGTGCCCTAGGCTCTGTTGCTTTGTTTTTTAGATGTTTCAGGAAACACCATACACTTCTCCCGAGTGGCTGTTGGCAATTTACATCCCGCCCATCAGCATAACAAGGCTCCCAGTTCTCCATGGCCTGTCCTGCCTTTCTGGATTTTACACTTTTTTCAGATGGCCCTTTTGACGGGGGGGGAAGTGAGACTTCATTGTAGTGCAGATTTCCTTTGCAAGCTTGCTTGGTTGGCCAAAAAGGGCGTATGCGTTTTTTCCTGAATATATTCAGGAAAAAACGCATACGCCCTTTTTGGCCAAGTGCATCATTGTCGACCTTCTGCCTCTTTTCCTATGCTTTAAATGCAATTCCAGTCTACCTCCTGAAATCGGTTTCCTGCAATTCTGCCCGGCTTTCAAGTCCTCTTGGCAGCCTTACTTCAGTATATTTTTGGATGATAGCTGTCATTTATAACTCTGCAGGTTTGTGAATTACAGTGCCCCTGAGCTCCTTTCTTCAACTCGCTTTCATGTGAGCTGGCCGCAACACCGCAGGATTGCTTCAGGCCCTAATCTGGTTCCGGCATGGCACGCTGAGCCTTTGGTTAATTCCTCTTCCTGGTGGGAAATGAGAGTTAAATTTTCCCGTCCAGACACCTCCAGCTAGTCTCTCATTGGTTCTCCCTATTCCTGTTCATCTTCCGCGGAATTTGCAAACTGGGCCAAACAGGAGGTTAAAGGCACTGACTCTCCAAGTCGGGAGAGTGTTAGTAAAGCATCTGGAATGTTGCACCCGAGTACCAGGGGACGAGAACTGAGACATATTTCAACACGTCTCCCGATCACACGGTTGATCATACTCTGGGTTCCACATGCATGTTTTAGCTGAAGGAAGAATCCCTTAAACCTGGAGAGTTGAGACCCGTGGAATGGGTACCATGCAATATGACTTCAAAGGGTCTTCATTTGCTCACCAAAACTCTCCAATCCTATCACTGCTGCGTTTTTGCCCCTGTACTCACGATTGATTCACTTTCAGAGACATAGCAATCCATAGGTTTTAAGATACTTACTAGTCAGGTACATTATTAGGCGTTTAATATGGGGTTTTGAGTCCATTTCGTTGAGCAAGGAGTAGCTCTTGTCTATTACATATTTGGCTTAAGGAACTTTATCTGTGCTCATTTCAATCTCTGGTTTTATGCAGCACCCCAACTCACCTTTCCCCTTAAGCAAGCATAAGTTGGTTTTCTAAATTTGGGACCATGTTCTGTTTTGAAATTCAGTTCCTGTGTAGCCAAGTTTACAATCCGTGTATTAGTGATATCTTATGATGTTTCTTTTTCTGTGTGACTTATTTCAGTTAGAATCATCATACCTGAATCCACTCATTATGCTGCTATGGGCCTGATGACATAGATGTCATTGCTGAGTGATATTGCATTGTACGTAAGTACCACAACTTCTTTATCCATTTTTCGCTTTATGCGATATTGAACTTGTACCGTAAACGAGTTTCTTGTAAACAGAGCCATCCCAAACTTTGGGGTGGCTGTGTCTTTTTGATTTTAATTTCCCTAAGCTATAGGACCATAAGTGGAAGTGCCCTAGGCTCTGTTGCTTTGTTTTTTAGATGTTTCAGGAAACACCATACACTTCTCCCAAGTGGCTGTTGGCAATTTACATCCCGCCCATCAGCATAACAAGGCTCCCAGTTCTCCATGGCCTGTCCTGCCTTTCTGGATTTTACACTTTTTTCAGATGGCCCTTTTGACGGGGGGGAAGTGAGACTTCATTGTAGTGCAGATTTCCTTTGCAAGCTTGCTTGGTTGGCCAAAAAGGGCGTATGCGTTTTTTCCTGAATATATTCAGGAAAAAACGCATACGCCCTTTTTGGCCAAGTGCATCATTGTCGACCTTCTGCCTCTTTTCCTATGCTTTAAATGCAATTCCAGTCTACCTCCTGAAATCGGTTTCCTGCAATTCTGCCCGGCTTTCAAGTCCTCTTGGCAGCCTTACTTCAGTATATTTTTGGATGATAGCTGTCATTTATAACTCTGCAGGTTTGTGAATTACAGTGCCCCTGAGCTCCTTTCTTCAACTCGCTTTCTTGTGAGCTGGCCGCAACACCGCAGGATTGCTTCAGGCCCTAATCTGGTTCCGGCACGGCACGCTGAGCCTTTGGTTAATTCCTCTTCCTGGTGGGAAATGAGAGTTAAATTTTCCCGTCCAGACACCTCCAGCTAGTCTCTCATTGGTTCTCCCTATTCCTGTTCATCTTCCGCGGAATTTGCAAACTGGGCCAAACAGGAGGTTAAAGGCACTGACTCTCCAAGTCGGGAGAGTGTTAGTAAAGCATCTGGAATGTTGCACCCGAGTACCAGGGGACGAGAACTGAGACATATTTCAACACGTCTCCCGATCACACGGTTGATCATACTCTGGGTTCCACATGCATGTTTTAGCTGAAGGAAGAATCCCTTAAACCTGGAGAGTTGAGACCCGTGGAATGGGTACCATGCAATATGACTTCAAAGGGTCTTCATTTGCTCACCAAAACTCTCCAATCCTATCACTGCTGCGTTTTTGCCCCTGTACTCACGATTGATTCACTTTCAGAGACATAGCAATCCATAGGTTTTAAGATACTTACTAGTCAGGTACATTATTAGGCGTTTAATATGGGGTTTTGAGTCCATTTCGTTGAGCAAGGAGTAGCTCTTGTCTATTACATATTTGACTTAAGGAACTTTATCTGTGCTCATTTCAATCTCTGGTTTTATGCAGCACCCCAACTCACCTTTCCCCTTAAGCAAGCATAAGTTGGTTTTCTAAATTTGGGACCATGTTCTGTTTTGAAATTCAGTTCCTGTGTAGCCAAGTTTACATTCCGTGTATTAGTGATATCTTATGATGTTTCTTTTTCTGTGTGACTTATTTCAGTTAGAATCATCATACCTGAATCCACACATTATGCTGCTATGGGCCTGATGACATAGATGTCATTGCTGAGTGATATTGCATTGTACGTAAGTACCACAACTTCTTTATCCATTTTTCGCTTTATGCGATATTGAACTTGTACCGTAAACGAGTTTCTTGTAAACAGAGCCATCCCAAACTTTGGGGTGGCTGTGTCTTTTTGATTTTAATTTCCCTAAGCTATAGGACCATAAGTGGAAGTGCCCTAGGCTCTGTTGCTTTGTTTTTTAGATGTTTCAAGAAACACCATACACTTCTCCCGAGTGGCTGTTGGCAAGTTACATCCCACCCATCAGCATAACAAGGCTCCCAGTTCTCCATGGCCTGTCCTGCCTTTCTGGATTTTACACTTTTTTCAGATGGCCCTTTTGACAGGGGGGAAGTGAGACTTCATTGTAGTGCAGATTTCCTTTGCAAGCTTGCTTGGTTGGCCAAAAAGGGCGTATGCGTTTTTTCCTGAATATATTCAGGAAAAAACGCATACGCCCTTTTTGGCCAAGTGCATCATTGTCGACCTTCTGCCTCTTTTCCTATGCTTTAAATGCAATTCCAGTCTACCTCCTGAAATCGGTTTCCTGCAATTCTGCCCGGCTTTCAAGTCCTCTTGGCAGCCTTACTTCAGTATATTTTTGGATGATAGCTGTCATTTATAACTCTGCAGGTTTGTGAATTACAGTGCCCCTGAGCTCCTTTCTTCAACTCGCTTTCTTGTGAGCTGGCCGCAACACCGCAGGATTGCTTCAGGCCCTAATCTGGTTCCGGCACGGCACGCTGAGCCTTTGGTTAATTCCTCTTCCTGGTGGGAAATGAGAGTTAAATTTTCCCGTCCAGACACCTCCAGCTAGTCTCTCATTGGTTCTCCCTATTCCTGTTCATCTTCCGCGGAATTTGCAAACTGGGCCAAACAGGAGGTTAAAGGCACTGACTCTCCAAGTCGGGAGAGTGTTAGTAAAGCATCTGGAATGTTGCACCCGAGTACCAGGGGACGAGAACTGAGACATATTTCAACACGTCTCCCGATCACACGGTTGATCATACTCTGGGTTCCACATGCATGTTTTAGCTGAAGGAAGAATCCCTTAAACCTGGAGAGTTGAGACCCGTGGAATGGGTACCATGCAATATGACTTCAAAGGGTCTTCATTTGCTCACCAAAACTCTCCAATCCTATCACTGCTGCGTTTTTGCCCCTGTACTCACGATTGATTCACTTTCAGAGACATAGCAATCCATAGGTTTTAAGATACTTACTAGTCAGGTACATTATTAGGCGTTTAATATGGGGTTTTGAGTCCATTTCGTTGAGCAAGGAGTAGCTCTTGTCTATTACATATTTGACTTAAGGAACTTTATCTGTGCTCATTTCAATCTCTGGTTTTATGCAGCACCCCAACTCACCTTTCCCCTTAAGCAAGCATAAGTTGGTTTTCTAAATTTGGGACCATGTTCTGTTTTGAAATTCAGTTCCTGTGTAACCAAGTTTACATTCCGTGTATTAGTGATATCTTATGATGTTTCTTTTTCTGTGTGACTTATTTCAGTTAGAATCATCATACCTGAATCCACGCATTATGCTGCTATGGGCCTGATGACATAGATGTCATTGCTGAGTGATATTGCATTGTACGTAAGTACCACAACTTCTTTATCCATTTTTCGCTTTATGCGATATTGAACTTGTACCGTAAACGAGTTTCTTGTAAACAGAGCCATCCCAAACTTTGGGGTGGCTGTGTCTTTTTGATTTTAATTTCCCTAAGCTATAGGACCATAAGTGGAAGTGCCCTAGGCTCTGTTGCTTTGTTTTTTAGATGTTTCAGGAAACACCATACACTTCTCCCGAGTGGCTGTTGGCAAGTTACATCCCGCCCATCAGCATAACAAGGCTCCCAGTTCTCCATGGCCTGTCCTGCCTTTCTGGATTTTACACTTTTTTCAGATGGCCCTTTGACGGGGGGGGGGAAGTGAGACTTCATTGTAGTGCAGATTTCCTTTGCAAGCTTGCTTGGTTGGCCAAAAAGGGCGTATGCGTTTTTTCCTGAATATATTCAGGAAAAAACGCATACGCCCTTTTTGGCCAAGTGCATCATTGTCGACCTTCTGCCTCTTTTCCTATGCTTTAAATGCAATTCCAGTCTACCTCCTGAAATCGGTTTCCTGCAATTCTGCCCGGCTTTCAAGTCCTCTTGGCAGCCTTACTTCAGTATATTTTTGGATGATAGCTGTCATTTATAACTCTGCAGGTTTGTGAATTACAGTGCCCCTGAGCTCCTTTCTTCAACTCGCTTTCTTGTGAGCTGGCCGCAACACCGCAGGATTGCTTCAGGCCCTAATCTGGTTCCGGCACGGCACGCTGAGCCTTTGGTTAATTCCTCTTCCTGGTGGGAAATGAGAGTTAAATTTTCCCTTCCAGACACCTCCAGCTAGTCTCTCATTGGTTCTCCCTATTCCTGTTCATCTTCCGCGGAATTTGCAAACTGGGCCAAACAGGAGGTTAGAGGCACTGACTCTCCAAGTCGGGAGAGTGTTAGTAAAGCATCTGGAATGTTGCACCCGAGTACCAGGGGACGAGAACTGAGACATATTTCAACACGTCTCCCGATCACACGGTTGATCATACTCTGGGTTCCACATGCATGTTTTAGCTGAAGGAAGAATCCCTTAAACCTGGAGAGTTGAGACCCGTGGAATGGGTACCATGCAATATGACTTCAAAGGGTCTTCATTTGCTCACCAAAACTCTCCAATCCTATCACTGCTGCGTTTTTGCCCCTGTACTCACGATTGATTCACTTTCAGAGACATAGCAATCCATAGGTTTTAAGATACTTACTAGTCAGGTACATTATTAGGCGTTTAATATGGGGTTTTGAGTCCATTTCGTTGAGCAAGGAGTAGCTCTTGTCTATTACATATTTGACTTAAGGAACTTTATCTGTGCTCATTTCAATCTCTGGTTTTATGCAGCACCCCAACTCACCTTTCCCCTTAAGCAAGCATAAGTTGGTTTTCTAAATTTGGGACCATGTTCTGTTTTGAAATTCAGTTCCTGTGTAGCCAAGTTTACATTCCGTGTATTAGTGATATCTTATGATGTTTCTTTTTCTGTGTGACTTATTTCAGTTAGAATCATCATACCTGAATCCACGCATTATGCTGCTATGGGCCTGATGACATAGATGTCATTGCTGAGTGATATTGCATTGTACGTAAGTACCACAACTTCTTTATCCATTTTTCGCTTTATGCGATATTGAACTTGTACCGTAAACGAGTTTCTTGTAAACAGAGCCATCCCAAACTTTGGGGTGGCTGTGTCTTTTTGATTTTAATTTCCCTAAGCTATAGGACCATAAGTGGAAGTGCCCTAGGCTCTGTTGCTTTGTTTTTTAGATGTTTCAGGAAACACCATACACTTCTCCCGAGTGGCTGTTGGCAAGTTACATCCCGCCCATCAGCATAACAAGGCTCCCAGTTCTCCATGGCCTGTCCTGCCTTTCTGGATTTTACACTTTTTTCAGATGGCCCTTTGACGGGGGGGGGAAGTGAGACTTCATTGTAGTGCAGATTTCCTTTGCAAGCTTGCTTGGTTGGCCAAAAAGGGCGTATGCGTTTTTTCCTGAATATATTCAGGAAAAAACGCATACGCCCTTTTTGGCCAAGTGCATCATTGTCGACCTTCTGCCTCTTTTCCTATGCTTTAAATGCAATTCCAGTCTACCTCCTGAAATCGGTTTCCTGCAATTCTGCCCGGCTTTCAAGTCCTCTTGGCAGCCTTACTTCAGTATATTTTTGGATGATAGCTGTCATTTATAACTCTGCAGGTTTGTGAATTACAGTGCCCCTGAGCTCCTTTCTTCAACTCGCTTTCTTGTGAGCTGGCCGCAACACCGCAGGATTGCTTCAGGCCCTAATCTGGTTCCGGCATGGCACGCTGAGCCTTTGGTTAATTCCTCTTCCTGGTGGGAAATGAGAGTTAAATTTTCCCGTCCAGACACCTCCAGCTAGTCTCTCATTGGTTCTCCCTATTCCTGTTCATCTTCCACGGAATTTGCAAACTGGGCCAAACAGGAGGTTAAAGGCACTGACTCTCCAAGTCGGGAGAGTGTTAGTAAAGCATCTGGAATGTTGTACCCGAGTACCAGGGGACAAGAACTGAGACATATTTCAACACGTCTCCCGATCACACGGTTGATCATACTCTGGGTTCCACATGCATGTTTTAGCTGAAGGAAGAATCCCTTAAACCTGGAGATTTGAGACCCGTGGAATGGGTACCATGCAATATGACTTCAAAGGGTCTTCATTTGCTCACCAAAACTCTCCAATCCTATCACTGCTGCGTTTTTGCCCCTGTACTCACGATTGATTCACTTTCAGAGACATAGCAATCCATAGGTTTTAAGATACTTACTAGTCAGGTACATTATTAGGCGTTTAATATGGGGTTTTGAGTCCATTTCGTTGAGCAAGGAGTAGCTCTTGTCTATTACATATTTGGCTTAAGGAACTTTATCTGTGCTCATTTCAATCTATGGTTTTATGCAGCACCCCAACTCACCTTTCCCCTTAAGCAAGCATAAGTTGATTTTCTAAATTTGGGACCATGTTCTGTTTTGAAATTCAGTTCCTGTGTAGCCAAGTTTACATTCCGTGTATTAGTGATATCTTATGATGTTTCTTTTTCTGTGTGACTTATTTCAGTTAGAATCATCATACCTGAATCCACTCATTATGCTGCTATGGACCTGATGACATAGATGTCATTGCTGAGTGATATTGCATTGTACGTAAGTACCACAACTTCTTTATCCATTTTTCGCTTTATGCGATATTGAACTTGTACCGTAAACGAGTTTCTTGTAAACAGAGCCATCCCAAACTTTGGGGTGGCTGTGTCTTTTTGATTTTAATTTCCCTAAGCTATAGGACCATAAGTGGAAGTGCCCTAGGCTCTGTTGCTTTGTTTTTTAGATGTTTCAGGAAACACCATACACTTCTCCCGAGTGGCTGTTGGCAAGTAACATCCCGCCCATCAGCATAACAAGGCTCCCATTTCTCCATGGCCTGTCCTGCCTTTCTGGATTTTACACTTTTTTCAGATGGCCCTTTTGACGGGGGGGAAGTGAGACTTCATTGTAGTGCAGATTTCCTTTGTAAGCTTGCTTGGTTGGCCAAAAAGGGCGTATGCGTTTTTTCCTGAATATATTCAGGAAAAAACGCATACGCCCTTTTTGGCCAAGTGCATCATTGTCGACCTTCTGCCTCTTTTCCTATGCTTTAAATGCAATTCCAGTCTACCTCTTGAAATCGGTTTCCTGCAATTCTGCCCGGCTTTCAAGTCCTCTTGGCAGCCTTACTTCAGTATATTTTTGGATGATAGCTGTCATTTATAACTCTGCAGGTTTGTGAATTACAGTGCCCCTGAGCTCCTTTCTTCAACTCGCTTTCTTGTGAGCTGGCCGCAACACCGCAGGATTCCTTCAGGCCCTAATCTGGTTCCGGCATGGCACGCTGAGCCTTTGGTTAATTCCTCTTCCTGGTGGGAAATGAGAGTTAAATTTTCCCGTCCAGACACCTCCAGCTAGTCTCTCACTGGTTCTCCCTATTCCTGTTCATCTTCCGCGGAATTTGCAAACTGGGCCAAACAGGAGGTTAAAGGCACTGACTCTCCAAGTCGGGAGAGTGTTAGTAAAGCATCTGGAATGTTGCACCCGAGTACCAGGGGACGAGAACTGAGACATATTTCAACACGTCTCCCGATCACACGGTTGATCATACTCTGGGTTCCACATGCATGTTTTAGCTGAAGGAAGAATCCCTTAAACCTGGAGAGTTGAGACCCGTGGAATGGGTACCATGCAATATGACTTCAAAGGGTCTTCATTTGCTCACCAAAACTCTCCAATCCTATCACTGCTGCGTTTTTGCCCCTGTACTCACGATTGATTCACTTTCAGAGACATAGCAATCCATAGGTTTTAAGATACTTACTAGTCAGGTACATTATTAGGCGTTTAATATGGGGTTTTGAGTCCATTTCATTGAGCAAGGAGTAGCTCTTGTCTATTACATATTTGGCTTAAGGAACTTTATCTGTGCTCATTTCAATCTCTGGTTTTATGCAGCACTCCAACTCACCTTTCCCCTTAAGCAAGCATAAGTTGGTTTTCTAAATTTGGGACCATGTTCTGTTTTGAAATTCAGTTCCTGTGTAGCCAAGTTTACATTCCGTGTATTAGTGATATCTTATGATGTTTCTTTTTCTGTGTGACTTATTTCAGTTAGAATCATCATACCTGAATCCACGCATTATGCTGCTATGGGCCTGATGACATAGATGTCATTGCTGAGTGATATTGCATTGTACGTAAGTACCACAACTTCTTTATCCATTTTTCGCTTTATGCGATATTGAACTTGTACCGTAAACGAGTTTCTTGTAAACAGAGCCATCCCAAACTTTGGGGTGGCTGTGTCTTTTTGATTTTAATTTCCCTAAGCTATAGGACCATAAGTGGAAGTGCCCTAGGCTCTGTTGCTTTGTTTTTTAGATGTTTCAGGAAACACCATACACTTCTCCCGAGTGGCTGTTGGCAAGTTACATCCCGCCCATCAGCATAACAAGGCTCCCAGTTCTCCATGGCCTGTCCTGCCTTTCTGGATTTTACACTTTTTTCAGATGGCCCTTTTGACGGGGGGGTAGTGAGACTTCATTGTAGTGCAGATTTCCTTTGCAAGCTTGCTTGGTTGGCCAAAAAGGGCGTATGCGTTTTTTCCTGAATATATTCAGGAAAAAACGCATACGCCCTTTTTGGCCAAGTGCATCATTGTCGACCTTCTGCCTCTTTTCCTATGCTTTAAATGCAATTCCAGTCTACCTCCTGAAATCGGTTTCCTGCAATTCTGCCCGGCTTTCAAGTCCTCTTGGCAGCCTTACTTCAGTATATTTTTGGATGATAGCTGTCATTTATAACTCTGCAGGTTTGTGAATTACAGTGCCCCTGAGCTCCTTTCTTCAACTCGCTTTCTTGTGAGCTGGCCGCAACACCGCAGGATTGCTTCAGGCCCTAATCTGGTTCCGGCATGGCACGCTGAGCCTTTGGTTAATTCCTCTTCCTGGTGGGAAATGAGAGTTAAATTTTCCCGTCCAGACACCTCCAGCTAGTCTCTCATTGGTTCTCCCTATTCCTGTTCATCTTCCGCGGAATTTGCAAACTGGGCCAAACAGGAGGTTAAAGGCACTGACTCTCCAAGTCGGGAGAGTGTTAGTAAAGCATCTGGAATGTTGCACCCGAGTACCAGGGGACGACAACTGAGACATATTTCAACACGTCTCCCGATCACACGGTTGATCATACTCTGGGTTCCACATGCATGTTTTAGCTGAAGGAAGAATCCCTTAAACCTGGAGAGTTGAGACCCGTGGAATGGGTACCATGCAATATGACTTCAAAGGGTCTTCATTTGCTCACCAAAACTCTCCAATCCTATCACTGCTGCGTTTTTGCCCCTGTACTCACGATTGATTCACTTTCAGAGACATAGCAATCCATAGGTTTTAAGATACTTACTAGTCAGGTACATTATTAGGCGTTTAATATGGGGTTTTGAGTCCATTTCGTTGAGCAAGGAGTAGCTCTTGTCTATTACATATTTGGCTTAAGGAACTTTATCTGTGCTCATTTCAATCTCTGGTTTTATGCAGCACCCCAACTCACCTTTCCCCTTAAGCAAGCATAAGTTGGTTTTCTAAATTTGGGACCATGTTCTGTTTTGAAATTCAGTTCCTGTGTAGCCAAGTTTACAATCCGTGTATTAGTTATATCTTATGATGTTTCTTTTTCTGTGTGACTTATTTCAGTTAGAATCATCATACCTGAATCCACGCATTATGCTGCTATGGGCCTGATGACATAGATGTCATTGCTGAGTGATATTGCATTGTACGTAAGTACCACAACTTCTTTATCCATTTTTCGCTTTATGCGATATTGAACTTGTACCGTAAACGAGTTTCTTGTAAACAGAGCCATCCCAAACTTTGGGGTGGCTGTGTCTTTTTGATTTTAATTTCCCTAAGCTATAGGACCATAAGTGGAAGTGCCCTAGGCTCTGTTGCTTTGTTTTTTAGATGTTTCAGGAAACACCATACACTTCTCCCGAGTGGCTGTTGGCAAGTTACATCCCGCCCATCAGCATAACAAGGCTCCCAGGTCTCCATGGCCTGTCCTGCCTTTCTGGATTTTACACTTTTTTCAGATGGCCCTTTTGACGGGGGGGGGGAAGTGAGACTTCATTGTAGTGCAGATTTCCTTTGCAAGCTTGCTTGGTTGGCCAAAAAGGGCGTATGCGTTTTTTCCTGAATATATTCAGGAAAAAACGCATACGCCCTTTTTGGCCAAGTGCATCATTGTCGACCTTCTGCCTCTTTTCCTATGCTTTAAATGCAATTCCAGTCTACCTCCTGAAATCGGTTTCCTGCAATTCTGCCCGGCTTTCAAGTCCTCTTGGCAGCCTTACTTCAGTATATTTTTGGATGATAGCTGTCATTTATAACTCTGCAGGTTTGTGAATTACAGTGCCCCTGAGCTCCTTTCTTCAACTCGCTTTCTTGTGAGCTGGCCGCAACACCGCAGGATTGCTTCAGGCCCTAATCTGGTTCCGGCATGGCACGCTGAGCCTTTGGTTAATTCCTCTTCCTGGTGGGAAATGAGAGTTAAATTTTCCCGTCCAGACACCTCCAGCTAGTCTCTCATTGGTTCTCCCTATTCCTGTTCATCTTCCGCGGAATTTGCAAACTGGGCCAAACAGGAGGTTAAAGGCACTGACTCTCCAAGTCGGGAGAGTGTTAGTAAAGCATCTGGAATGTTGCACCCGAGTACCAGGGGACGAGAACTGAGACATATTTCAACACGTCTCCCGATCACACGGTTGATCATACTCTGGGTTCCACATGCATGTTTTAGCTGAAGGAAGAATCCCTTAAACCTGGAGAGTTGAGACCCATGGAATGGGTACCATGCAATATGACTTCAAAGGGTCTTCATTTGCTCACCAAAACTCTCCAATCCTATCACTGCTGCGTTTTTGCCCCTGTACTCACGATTGATTCACTTTCAGAGACATAGCAATCCATAGGTTTTAAGATACTTACTAGTCAGGTACATTATTAGGCGTTTAATATGGGGTTTTGAGTCCATTTCGTTGAGCAAGGAGTAGCTCTTGTCTATTACATATTTGGCTTAAGGAACTTTATCTGTGCTCATTTCAATCTCTGGTTTTATGCAGCACCCCAACTCACCTTTCCCCTTAAGCAAGCATAAGTTGGTTTTCTAAATTTGGGACCATGTTCTGTTTTGAAATTCAGTTCCTGTGTAGCCAAGTTTACATTCCGTGTATTAGTGATATCTTATGATATTTCTTTTTCTGTGTGACTTATTTCAGTTAGAATCATCATACCTGAATCCACTCATTATGCTGCTATGGGCCTGATGACATAGATGTCATTGCTGAGTGATATTGCATTGTACGTAAGTACCACAACTTCTTTATCCATTTTTCGCTTTATGCGATATTGAACTTGTACCGTAAACGAGTTTCTTGTAAACAGAGCCGTCCCAAACTTTGGGGTGGCTGTGTCTTTTTGATTTTAATTTCCCTAAGCTATAGGACCATAAGTGGAAGTGCCCTAGGCTCTGTTGCTTTGTTTTTTAGATGTTTCAGGAAACACCATACACTTCTCCCGAGTGGCTGTTGGCAAGTTACATCCCGCCCATCAGCATAACAAGGCTCCCAGTTCTCCATGGCCTGTCCTGCCTTTCTGGATTTTACACTTTTTTCAGATGGCCCTTTTGACGGGGGGGGGGAAGTGAGACTTCATTGTAGTGCAGATTTCCTTTGCAAGCTTGCTTGGTTGGCCAAAAAGGGCGTATGCGTTTTTTCCTGAATATATTCAGGAAAAAACGCATACGCCCTTTTTGGCCAAGTGCATCATTGTCGACCTTCTGCCTCTTTTCCTATGCTTTAAATGCAATTCCAGTCTACCTCCTGAAATCGGTTTCCTGCAATTCTGCCCGGCTTTCAAGTCCTCTTGGCAGCCTTACTTCAGTATATTTTTGGATGATAGCTGTCATTTATAACTCTGCAGGTTTGTGAATTACAGTGCCCCTGAGCTCCTTTCTTCAACTCGCTTTCTTGTGAGCTGGCCGCAACACCGCAGGATTGCTTCAGGCCCTAATCTGGTTCCGGCATGGCACGCTGAGCCTTTGGTTAATTCCTCTTCCTGGTGGGAAATGAGAGTTAAATTTTCCCGTCCAGACACCTCCAGCTAGTCTCTCATTGGTTCTCCCTATTCCTGTTCATCTTCCGCGGAATTTGCAAACTGGGCCAAACAGGAGGTTAAAGGCACTGACTCTCCAAGTCGGGAGAGTGTTAGTAAAGCATCTGGAATGTTGCACCCGAGTACCAGGGGACGAGAACTGAGACATATTTCAACACGTCTCCCGATCACACGGTTGATCATACTCTGGGTTCCACATGCATGTTTTAGCTGAAGGAAGAATCCCTTAAACCTGGAGAGTTGAGACCCGTGGAATGGGTACCATGCAATATGACTTCAAAGGGTCTTCATTTGCTCACCAAAACTCTCCAATCCTATCACTGCTGCGTTTTTGCCCCTGTACTCACGATTGATTCACTTTCAGAGACATAGCAATCCATAGGTTTTAAGATACTTACTAGTCAGGTACATTATTAGGCGTTTAATATGGGGTTTTGAGTCCATTTCGTTGAGCAAGGAGTAGCTCTTGTCTATTACATATTTGGCTTAAGGAACTTTATCTGTGCTCATTTCAATCTCTGGTTTTATGCAGCACCCCAACTCACCTTTCCCCTTAAGCAAGCATAAGTTGATTTTCTAAATTTGGGACCATGTTCTGTTTTGAAATTCAGTTCCTGTGTAGCCAAGTTTACATTCCGTGTATTAGTGATATCTTATGATGTTTCTTTTTCTGTGTGACTTATTTCAGTTAGAATCATCATACCTGAATCCACTCATTATGCTGCTATGGGCCTGATGACATAGATGTCATTGCTGAGTGATATTGCATTGTACGTAAGTACCACAACTTCTTTATCCATTTTTCGCTTTATGCGATATTGAACTTGTACCGTAAACGAGTTTCTTGTAAACAGAGCCGTCCCAAACTTTGGGGTGGCTGTGTCTTTTTGATTTTAATTTCCCTAAGCTATAGGACCATAAGTGGAAGTGCCCTAGGCTCTGTTGCTTTGTTTTTTAGATGTTTCAGGAAACACCATACACTTCTCCCGAGTGGCTGTTGGCAATTTACATCCCGCCCATCAGCATAACAAGGCTCCCAGTTCTCCATGGCCTGTCCTGCCTTTCTGGATTTTACACTTTTTTCAGATGGCCCTTTTGACGGGGGGGTAGTGAGACTTCATTGTAGTGCAGATTTCCTTTGCAAGCTTGCTTGGTTGGCCAAAAAGGGCGTATGCGTTTTTTCCTGAATATATTCAGGAAAAAACGCATACGCCCTTTTTGGCCAAGTGCATCATTGTCGACCTTCTGCCTCTTTTCCTATGCTTTAAATGCAATTCCAGTCTACCTCCTGAAATCGGTTTCCTGCAATTCTGCCCGGCTTTCAAGTCCTCTTGGCAGCCTTACTTCAGTATATTTTTGGATGATAGCTGTCATTTATAACTCTGCAGGTTTGTGAATTACAGTGCCCCTGAGCTCCTTTCTTCAACTCGCTTTCTTGTGAGCTGGCCGCAACACCGCAGGATTGCTTCAGGCCCTAATCTGGTTCCGGCATGGCACGCTGAGCCTTTGGTTAATTCCTCTTCCTGGTGGGAAATGAGAGTTAAATTTTCCCGTCCAGACACCTCCAGCTAGTCTCTCATTGGTTCTCCCTATTCCTGTTCATCTTCCGCGGAATTTGCAAACTGGGCCAAACAGGAGGTTAAAGGCACTGACTCTCCAAGTCGGGAGAGTGTTAGTAAAGCATCTGGAATGTTGCACCCGAGTACCAGGGGACGAGAACTGAGACATATTTCAACACGTCTCCCGATCACACGGTTGATCATACTCTGGGTTCCACATGCATGTTTTAGCTGAAGGAAGAATCCCTTAAACCTGGAGAGTTGAGACCCGTGGAATGGGTACCATGCAATATGACTTCAAAGGGTCTTCATTTGCTCACCAAAACTCTCCAATCCTATCACTGCTGCGTTTTTGCCCCTGTACTCACGATTGATTCACTTTCAGAGACATAGCAATCCATAGGTTTTAAGATACTTACTAGTCAGGTACATTATTAGGCGTTTAATATGGGGTTTTGAGTCCATTTCGTTGAGCAAGGAGTAGCTCTTGTCTATTACATATTTGGCTTAAGGAACTTTATCTGTGCTCATTTCAATCTCTGGTTTTATGCAGCACCCCAACTCACCTTTCCCCTTAAGCAAGCATAAGTTGGTTTTCTAAATTTGGGACCATGTTCTGTTTTGAAATTCAGTTCCTGTGTAGCCAAGTTTACATTCCGTGTATTAGTGATATCTTATGATGTTTCTTTTTCTGTGTGACTTATTTCAGTTAGAATCATCATACCTGAATCCACGCATTATGCTGCTAAGGGCCTGATGACATAGATGTCATTGCTGAGTGATATTGCATTGTACGTAAGTACCACAACTTCTTTATCCATTTTTCGCTTTATGCGATATTGAACTTGTACCGTAAACGAGTTTCTTGTAAACAGAGCCATCCCAAACTTTGGGGTGGCTGTGTCTTTTTGATTTTAATTTCCCTAAGCTATAGGACCATAAGTGGAAGTGCCCTAGGCTCTGTTGCTTTGTTTTTTAGATGTTTCAGGAAACACCATACACTTCTCCCGAGTGGCTGTTGGCAAGTTACATCCCGCCCATCAGCATAACAAGGCTCCCAGTTCTCCATGGCCTGTCCTGCCTTTCTGGATTTTACACTTTTTTCAGATGGCCCTTTTGACGGGGGGGTAGTGAGACTTCATTGTAGTGCAGATTTCCTTTGCAAGCTTGCTTGGTTGGCCAAAAAGGGCGTATGCGTTTTTTCCTGAATATATTCAGGAAAAAACGCATACGCCCTTTTTGGCCAAGTGCATCATTGTCGACCTTCTGCCTCTTTTCCTATGCTTTAAATGCAATTCCAGTCTACCTCCTGAAATCGGTTTCCTGCAATTCTGCCCGGCTTTCAAGTCCTCTTGGCAGCCTTACTTCAGTATATTTTTGGATGATAGCTGTCATTTATAACTCTGCAGGTTTGTGAATTACAGTGCCCCTGAGCTCCTTTCTTCAACTCGCTTTCTTGTGAGCTGGCCGCAACACCGCAGGATTGCTTCAGGCCCTAATCTGGTTCCGGCATGGCACGCTGAGCCTTTGGTTAATTCCTCTTCCTGGTGGGAAATGAGAGTTAAATTTTCCCGTCCAGACACCTCCAGCTAGTCTCTCATTGGTTCTCCCTATTCCTGTTCATCTTCCGCGGAATTTGCAAACTGGGCCAAACAGGAGGTTAAAGGCACTGACTCTCCAAGTCGGGAGAGTGTTAGTAAAGCATCTGGAATGTTGCACCCGAGTACCAGGGGACGAGAACTGAGACATATTTCAACACGTCTCCCGATCACACGGTTGATCATACTCTGGGTTCCACATGCATGTTTTAGCTGAAGGAAGAATCCCTTAAACCTGGAGAGTTGAGACCCGTGGAATGGGTACCATGCAATATGACTTCAAAGGGTCTTCATTTGCTCACCAAAACTCTCCAATCCTATCACTGCTGCGTTTTTGCCCCTGTACTCACGATTGATTCACTTTCAGAGACATAGCAATCCATAGGTTTTAAGATACTTACTAGTCAGGTACATTATTAGGCGTTTAATATGGGGTTTTGAGTCCATTTCGTTGAGCAAGGAGTAGCTCTTGTCTATTACATATTTGGCTTAAGGAACTTTATCTGTGCTCATTTCAATCTCTGGTTTTATGCAGCACCCCAACTCACCTTTCCCCTTAAGCAAGCATAAGTTGGTTTTCTAAATTTGGGACCATGTTCTGTTTTGAAATTCAGTTCCTGTGTAGCCAAGTTTACAATCCGTGTATTAGTGATATCTTATGATGTTTCTTTTTCTGTGTGACTTATTTCAGTTAGAATCATCATACCTGAATCCACTCATTATGCTGCTATGGGCCTGATGACATAGATGTCATTGCTGAGTGATATTGCATTGTACGTAAGTACCACAACTTCTTTATCCATTTTTCGCTTTATGCGATATTGAACTTGTACCGTAAACGAGTTTCTTGTAAACAGAGCCATCCCAAACTTTGGGGTGGCTGTGTCTTTTTGATTTTAATTTCCCTAAGCTATAGGACCATAAGTGGAAGTGCCCTAGGCTCTGTTGCTTTGTTTTTTAGATGTTTCAGGAAACACCATACACTTCTCCCGAGTGGCTGTTGGCAAGTTACATCCCGCCCATCAGCATAACAAGGCTCCCAGGTCTCCATGGCCTGTCCTGCCTTTCTGGATTTTACACTTTTTTCAGATGGCCCTTTTGACGGGGGGGGGGAAGTGAGACTTCATTGTAGTGCAGATTTCCTTTGCAAGCTTGCTTGGTTGGCCAAAAAGGGCGTATGTGTTTTTTCCTGAATATATTCAGGAAAAAACGCATACGCCCTTTTTGGCCAAGTGCATCATTGTCGACCTTCTGCCTCTTTTCCTATGCTTTAAATGCAATTCCAGTCTACCTCCTGAAATCGGTTTCCTGCAATTCTGCCCGGCTTTCAAGTCCTCTTGGCAGCCTTACTTCAGTATATTTTTGGATGATAGCTGTCATTTATAACTCTGCAGGTTTGTGAATTACAGTGCCCCTGAGCTCCTTTCTTCAACTCGCTTTCTTGTGAGCTGGCCGCAACACCGCAGGATTGCTTCAGGCCCTAATCTGGTTCCGGCATGGCACGCTGAGCCTTTGGTTAATTCCTCTTCCTGGTGGGAAATGAGAGTTAAATTTTCCCGTCCAGACACCTCCAGCTAGTCTCTCATTGGTTCTCCCTATTCCTGTTCATCTTCCGCGGAATTTGCAAACTGGGCCAAACAGGAGGTTAAAGGCACTGACTCTCCAAGTCGGGAGAGTGTTAGTAAAGCATCTGGAATGTTGCACCCGAGTACCAGGGGACGAGAACTGAGACATATTTCAACACGTCTCCCGATCACACGGTTGATCATACTCTGGGTTCCACATGCATGTTTTAGCTGAAGGAAGAATCCCTTAAACCTGGAGAGTTGAGACCCGTGGAATGGGTACCATGCAATATGACTTCAAAGGGTCTTCATTTGCTCACCAAAACTCTCCAATCCTATCACTGCTGCGTTTTTGCCCCTGTACTCACGATTGATTCACTTTCAGAGACATAGCAATCCATAGGTTTTAAGATACTTACTAGTCAGGTACATTATTAGGCGTTTAATATGGGGTTTTGAGTCCATTTCGTTGAGCAAGGAGTAGCTCTTGTCTATTACATATTTGGCTTAAGGAACTTTATCTGTGCTCATTTCAATCTCTGGTTTTATGCAGCACCCCAACTCACCTTTCCCCTTAAGCAAGCATAAGTTGGTTTTCTAAATTTGGGACCATGTTCTGTTTTGAAATTCAGTTCCTGTGTAGCCAAGTTTACATTCCGTGTATTAGTGATATCTTATGATGTTTCTTTTTCTGTGTGACTTATTTCAGTTAGAATCATCATACCTGAATCCACGCATTATGCTGCTAAGGGCCTGATGACATAGATGTCATTGCTGAGTGATATTGCATTGTACGTAAGTACCACAACTTCTTTATCCATTTTTCGCTTTATGCGATATTGAACTTGTACCGTAAACGAGTTTCTTGTAAACAGAGCCATCCCAAACTTTGGGGTGGCTGTGTCTTTTTGATTTTAATTTCCCTAAGCTATAGGACCATAAGTGGAAGTGCCCTAGGCTCTGTTGCTTTGTTTTTTAGATGTTTCAGGAAACACCATACACTTCTCCCGAGTGGCTGTTGGCAAGTTACATCCCGCCCATCAGCATAACAAGGCTCCCAGTTCTCCATGGCCTGTCCTGCCTTTCTGGATTTTACACTTTTTTCAGATGGCCCTTTTGACGGGGGGGTAGTGAGACTTCATTGTAGTGCAGATTTCCTTTGCAAGCTTGCTTGGTTGGCCAAAAAGGGCGTATGCGTTTTTTCCTGAATATATTCAGGAAAAAACGCATACGCCCTTTTTGGCCAAGTGCATCATTGTCGACCTTCTGCCTCTTTTCCTATGCTTTAAATGCAATTCCAGTCTACCTCCTGAAATCGGTTTCCTGCAATTCTGCCCGGCTTTCAAGTCCTCTTGGCAGCCTTACTTCAGTATATTTTTGGATGATAGCTGTCATTTATAACTCTGCAGGTTTGTGAATTACAGTGCCCCTGAGCTCCTTTCTTCAACTCGCTTTCTTGTGAGCTGGCCGCAACACCGCAGGATTGCTTCAGGCCCTAATCTGGTTCCGGCATGGCACGCTGAGCCTTTGGTTAATTCCTCTTCCTGGTGGGAAATGAGAGTTAAATTTTCCCGTCCAGACACCTCCAGCTAGTCTCTCATTGGTTCTCCCTATTCCTGTTCATCTTCCGCGGAATTTGCAAACTGGGCCAAACAGGAGGTTAAAGGCACTGACTCTCCAAGTCGGGAGAGTGTTAGTAAAGCATCTGGAATGTTGCACCCGAGTACCAGGGGACGAGAACTGAGACATATTTCAACACGTCTCCCGATCACACGGTTGATCATACTCTGGGTTCCACATGCATGTTTTAGCTGAAGGAAGAATCCCTTAAACCTGGAGAGTTGAGACCCGTGGAATGGGTACCATGCAATATGACTTCAAAGGGTCTTCATTTGCTCACCAAAACTCTCCAATCCTATCACTGCTGCGTTTTTGCCCCTGTACTCACGATTGATTCACTTTCAGAGACATAGCAATCCATAGGTTTTAAGATACTTACTAGTCAGGTACATTATTAGGCGTTTAATATGGGGTTTTGAGTCCATTTCGTTGAGCAAGGAGTAGCTCTTGTCTATTACATATTTGACTTAAGGAACTTTATCTGTGCTCATTTCAATCTCTGGTTTTATGCAGCACCCCAACTCACCTTTCCCCTTAAGCAAGCATAAGTTGGTTTTCTAAATTTGGGACCATGTTCTGTTTTGAAATTCAGTTCCTGTGTAGCCAAGTTTACATTCCGTGTATTAGTGATATCTTATGATGTTTCTTTTTCTGTGTGACTTATTTCAGTTAGAATCATCATACCTGAATCCACTCATTATGCTGCTATGGGCCTGATGACATAGATGTCATTGCTGAGTGATATTGCATTGTACGTAAGTACCACAACTTCTTTATCCATTTTTCGCTTTATGCGATATTGAACTTGTACCGTAAACGAGTTTCTTGTAAACAGAGCCATCCCAAACTTTGGGGTGGCTGTGTCTTTTTGATTTTAAATTCCCTAAGCTATAGGACCATAAGTGGAAGTGCCCTAGGCTCTGTTGCTTTGTTTTTTAGATGTTTCAGGAAACACCATACACTTCTCCCGAGTGGCTGTTGGCAATTTACATCCCGCCCATCAGCATAACAAGGCTCCCAGTTCTCCATGGCCTGTCCTGCCTTTCTGGATTTTACACTTTTTTCAGATGGCCCTTTTGACGGGGGGGAAGTGAGACTTCATTGTAGTGCAGATTTCCTTTGCAAGCTTGCTTGGTTGGCCAAAAAGGGCGTATGCGTTTTTTCCTGAATATATTCAGGAAAAAACGCATACGCCCTTTTTGGCCAAGTGCATCATTGTCGACCTTCTGCCTCTTTTCCTATGCTTTAAATGCAATTCCAGTCTACCTCCTGAAATCGGTTTCCTGCAATTCTGCCCGGCTTTCAAGTCCTCTTGGCAGCCTTACTTCAGTATATTTTTGGATGATAGCTGTCATTTATAACTCTGCAGGTTTGTGAATTACAGTGCCCCTGAGCTCCTTTCTTCAACTCGCTTTCTTGTGAGCTGGCCGCAACACCGCAGGATTGCTTCAGGCCCTAATCTGGTTCCGGCACGGCACGCTGAGCCTTTGGTTAATTCCTCTTCCTGGTGGGAAATGAGAGTTAAATTTTCCCTTCCAGACACCTTCAGCTAGTCTCTCATTGGTTCTCCCTATTCCTGTTCATCTTCCGCGGAATTTGCAAACTGGGCCAAACAGGAGGTTAAAGGCACTGACTCTCCAAGTCGGGAGAGTGTTAGTAAAGCATCTGGAATGTTGCACCCGAATACCAGGGGACGAGAACTGAGACATATTTCAACACGTCTCCCGATCACACGGTTGATCATACTCTGGGTTCCACATGCATGTTTTAGCTGAAGGAAGAATCCCTTAAACCTGGAGAGTTGAGACCCGTGGAATGGGTACCATGCAATATGACTTCAAAGGGTCTTCATTTGCTCACCAAAACTCTCCAATCCTATCACTGCTGCGTTTTTGCCCCTGTACTCACGATTGATTCACTTTCAGAGACATAGCAATCCATAGGTTTTAAGATACTTACTAGTCAGGTACATTATTAGGCGTTTAATATGGGGTTTTGAGTCCATTTCGTTGAGCAAGGAGTAGCTCTTGTCTATTACATATTTGACTTAAGGAACTTTATCTGTGCTCATTTCAATCTCTGGTTTTATGCAGCACCCCAACTCACCTTTCCCCTTAAGCAAGCATAAGTTGGTTTTCTAAATTTGGGACCATGTTCTGTTTTGAAATTCAGTTCCTGTGTAGCCAAGTTTACATTCCGTGTATTAGTGATATCTTATGATGTTTCTTTTTCTGTGTGACTTATTTCAGTTAGAATCATCATACCTGAATCCACGCATTATGCTGCTATGGGCCTGATGACATAGATGTCATTGCTGAGTGATATTGCATTGTACGTAAGTACCACAACTTCTTTATCCATTTTTCGCTTTATGCGATATTGAACTTGTACCGTAAACGAGTTTCTTGTAAACAGAGCCATCCCAAACTTTGGGGTGGCTGTGTCTTTTTGATTTTAATTTCCCTAAGCTATAGGACCATAAGTGGAAGTGCCCTAGGCTCTGTTGCTTTGTTTTTTAGATGTTTCAGGAAACACCATACACTTCTCCCGAGTGGCTGTTGGCAAGTTACATCCCGCCCATCAGCATAACAAGGCTCCCAGTTCTCCATGGCCTGTCCTGCCTTTCTGGATTTTACACTTTTTTCAGATGGCCCTTTGACGGGGGGGGGGAAGTGAGACTTCATTGTAGTGCAGAATTCCTTTGCAAGCTTGCTTGGTTGGCCAAAAAGGGCGTATGCGTTTTTTCCTGAATATATTCAGGAAAAAACGCATACGCCCTTTTTGGCCAAGTGCATCATTGTCGACCTTCTGCCTCTTTTCCTATGCTTTAAATGCAATTCCAGTCTACCTCCTGAAATCGGTTTCCTGCAATTCTGCCCGGCTTTCAAGTCCTCTTGGCAGCCTTACTTCAGTATATTTTTGGATGATAGCTGTCATTTATAACTCTGCAGGTTTGTGAATTACAGTGCCCCTGAGCTCCTTTCTTCAACTCGCTTTCTTGTGAGCTGGCCGCAACACCGCAGGATTGCTTCAGGCCCTAATCTGGTTCCGGCACGGCATGCTGAGCCTTTGCTTAATTGCTCTTCCTGGTGGGAAATGAGAGTTAAATTTTCCCTTCCAGACACCTCCAGCTAGTCTCTCATTGGTTCTCCCTATTCCTGTTCATCTTCCGCGGAATTTGCAAACTGGGCCAAACAGGAGGTTAAAGGCACTGACTCTCCAAGTCGGGAGAGTGTTAGTAAAGCATCTGGAATGTTGCACCCGAGTACCAGGGGACGAGAACTGAGACATATTTCAACACGTCTCCCGATCACACGGTTGATCATACTCTGGGTTCCACATGCATGTTTTTGCTGAAGGAAGAATCCCTTAAACCTGGAGAGTTGAGACCCGTGGAATGGGTACCATGCAATATGACTTCAAAGGGTCTTCATTTGCTCACCAAAACTCTCCAATCCTATCACTGCTGCGTTTTTGCCCCTGTACTCACGATTGATTCACTTTCAGAGACATAGCAATCCATAGGTTTTAAGATACTTACTAGTCAGGTACATTATTAGGCGTTTAATATGGGGTTTTGAGTCCATTTCGTTGAGCAAGGAGTAGCTCTTGTCTATTACATATTTGACTTAAGGAACTTTATCTGTGCTCATTTCAATCTCTGGTTTTATGCAGCACCCCAACTCACCTTTCCCCTTAAGCAAGCATAAGTTGGTTTTCTAAATTTGGGACCATGTTCTGTTTTGAAATTCAGTTCCTGTGTAGCCAAGTTTACATTCCGTGTATTAGTGATATCTTATGATGTTTCTTTTTCTGTGTGACTTATTTCAGTTAGAATCATCATACCTGAATCCACGCATTATGCTGCTATGGGCCTGATGACATAGATGTCATTGCTGAGTGATATTGCATTGTACGTAAGTACCACAACTTCTTTATCCATTTTTCGCTTTATGCGATATTGAACTTGTACCGTAAACGAGTTTCTTGTAAACAGAGCCATCCCAAACTTTCGGGTGGCTGTGTCTTTTTGATTTTAATTTCCCTAAGCTATAGGACCATAAGTGGAAGTGCCCTAGGCTCTGTTGCTTTGTTTTTTAGATGTTTCAGGAAACACCATACACTTCTCCCGAGTGGCTGTTGGCAAGTTACATCCCGCCCATCAGCATAACAAGGCTCCCAGTTCTCCATGGCCTGTCCTGCCTTTCTGGATTTTACACTTTTTTCAGATGGCCCTTTGACGGGGGGGGGGAAGTGAGACTTCATTGTAGTGCAGATTTCCTTTGCAAGCTTGCTTGGTTGGCCAAAAAGGGCGTATGCGTTTTTTCCTGAATATATTCAGGAAAAAACGCATACGCCCTTTTTGGCCAAGTGCATCATTGTCGACCTTCTGCCTCTTTTCCTATGCTTTAAATGCAATTCCAGTCTACCTCCTGAAATCGGTTTCCTGCAATTCTGTCCGGCTTTCAAGTCCTCTTGGCAGCCTTACTTCAGTATATTTTTGGATGATAGCTGTCATTTATAACTCTGCAGGTTTGTGAATTACAGTGCCCCTGAGCTCCTTTCTTCAACTCGCTTTCTTGTGAGCTGGCCGCAACACCGCAGGATTGCTTCAGGCCCTAATCTGGTTCCGGCACGGCACGCTGAGCCTTTGCTTAATTGCTCTTCCTGGTGGGAAATGAGAGTTAAATTTTCCCGTCCAGACACCTCCAGCTAGTCTCTCATTGGTTCTCCCTATTCCTGTTCATCTTCCGCGGAATTTGCAAACTGGGCCAAACAGGAGGTTAAAGGCACTGACTCTCCAAGTCGGGAGAGTGTTAGTAAAGCATCTGGAATGTTGCACCCGAGTACCAGGGGACGAGAACTGAGACATATTTCAACACGTCTCCCGATCACACGGTTGATCATACTCTGGGTTCCACATGCATGTTTTAGCTGAAGGAAGAATCCCTTAAACCTGGAGAGTTGAGACCCGTGGAATGGGTACCATGCAATATGACTTCAAAGGGTCTTCATTTGCTCACCAAAACTCTCCAATCCTATCACTGCTGCGTTTTTGCCCCTGTACTCACGATTGATTCACTTTCAGAGACATAGCAATCCATAGGTTTTAAGATACTTACTAGTCAGGTACATTATTAGGCGTTTAATATGGGGTTTTGAGTCCATTTCGTTGAGCAAGGAGTAGCTCTTGTCTATTACATATTTGGCTTAAGGAACTTTATCTGTGCTCATTTCAATCTCTGGTTTTATGCAGCACCCCAACTCACCTTTCCCCTTAAGCAAGCATAAGTTGGTTTTCTAAATTTGAGACTCTGTTCTGTTTTGTAATCCAGTTCCTGTGTAGCCAAGTTTACATTCCGTGTATTAGTGATATCTTATGATGTTTCTTATTCTGTGTGAATTATTTCAGTTAGAATCATCATACCTGAATCCACGCATTATGCTGCTATGGGCCTGATGACATAGATGTCATTGCTGAGTGATATTGCATTGTACGTAAGTACCACAACTTCTTTATCCATTTTTCGCTTTATGCGATATTGAACTTGCACCGAAAATGAGTTTCTTGTAAACAGAGCCATCCCAAACTTTGGGGTGGCTGTGTCTTTTTGATTTTAATTTCCCTAAGCTATAGGACCATAAGTGGAAGTGCCCTAGGCTCTGTTGCTTTGTTTTTTAGATGTTTCAGGAAACACCATACACTTCTCCCGAGTGGCTGTTGGCAAGTAACATCCCGCCCATCAGCATAACAAGGCTCCCAGTTCTCCATGGCCTGTCCTGCCTTTCTGGATTTTACACTTTTTTCAGATGGCCCTTTTGACGGGGGGGAAGTGAGACTTCATTGTAGTGCAGATTTCCTTTGCAAGCTTGCTTGGTTGGCCAAAAAGGGCGTATGCGTTTTTTCCTGAATATATTCAGGAAAAAACGCATACGCCCTTTTTGGCCAAGTGCATCATTGTCGACCTTCTGCCTCTTTTCCTATGCTTTAAATGCAATTCCAGTCTACCTCCTGAAATCGGTTTCCTGCAATTCTGCCCGGCTTTCAAGTCCTCTTGGCAGCCTTACTTCAGTATATTTTTGGATGATAGCTGTCATTTATAACTCTGCAGGTTTGTGAATTACAGTGCCCCTGAGCTCCTTTCTTCAACTCGCTTTCTTGTGAGCTGGCCGCAACACCGCAGGATTCCTTCAGGCCCTAATCTGGTTCCGGCATGGCACGCTGAGCCTTTGGTTAATTCCTCTTCCTGGTGGGAAATGAGAGTTAAATTTTCCCGTCCAGACACCTCCAGCTAGTCTCTCACTGGTTCTCCCTATTCCTGTTCATCTTCCGCGGAATTTGCAAACTGGGCCAAACAGGAGGTTAAAGGCACTGACTCTCCAAGTCGGGAGAGCGTTAGTAAAGCATCTGGAATGTTGCACCCGAGTACCAGGGGACGAGAACTGAGACATATTTCAACACGTCTCCCGATCACACGGTTGATCATACTCTGGGTTCCACATGCATGTTTTAGCTGAAGGAAGAATCCCTTAAACCTGGAGAGTTGAGACCCGTGGAATGGGTACCATGCAATATGACTTCAAAGGGTCTTCATTTGCTCACCAAAACTCTCCAATCCTATCACTGCTGCGTTTTTGCCCCTGTACTCACGATTGATTCCCTTTCAGAGACATAGCAATCCATAGGTTTTAAGATACTTACTAGTCAGGTACATTATTAGGCGTTTAATATGGGGTTTTGAGTCCATTTCGTTGAGCAAGGAGTAGCTCTTGTCTATTACATATTTGGCTTAAGGAACTTTATCTGTGCTCATTTCAATCTCTGGTTTTATGCAGCACCCCAACTCACCTTTCCCCTTAAGCAAGCATAAGTTGGTTTTCTAAATTTGGGACCATGTTCTGTTTTGAAATTCAGTTCCTGTGTAGCCAAGTTTACATTCCGTGTATTAGTGATATCTTATGATGTTTCTTTTTCTGTGTGACTTATTTCAGTTAGAATCATCATACCTGAATCCACGCATTATGCTGCTATGGGCCTGATGACATAGATGTCATTGCTGAGTGATATTGCATTGTACGTAAGTACCACAACTTCTTTATCCATTTTTCGCTTTATGCGATATTGAACTTGTACCGTAAACGAGTTTCTTGTAAACAGAGCCATCCCAAACTTTGGGGTGGCTGTGTCTTTTTGATTTTAATTTCCCTAAGCTATAGGACCATAAGTGGAAGTGCCCTAGGCTCTGTTGCTTTGGTTTTTAGATGTTTCAGGAAACACCATACACTTCTCCCGAGTGGCTGTTGGCAAGTTACATCCCGCCCATCAGCATAACAAGGCTCCCAGTTCTCCATGGCCTGTCCTGCCTTTCTGGATTTTACACTTTTTTCAGATGGCCCTTTTGAAGGGGGGGTAGTGAGACTTCATTGTAGTGCAGATTTCCGTTGCAAGCTTGCTTGGTTGGCCAAAAAGGGCGTATGCGTTTTTTCCTGAATATATTCAGGAAAAAACGCATACGCCCTTTTTGGCCAAGTGCATCATTGTCGACCTTCTGCCTCTTTTCCTATGCTTTAAATGCAATTCCAGTCTACCTCCTGAAATCGGTTTCCTGCAATTCTGCCCGGCTTTCAAGTCCTCTTGGCAGCCTTACTTCAGTATATTTTTGGATGATAGCTGTCATTTATAACTCTGCAGGTTTGTGAATTACAGTGCCCCTGAGCTCCTTTCTTCAACTCGCTTTCTTGTGAGCTGGCCGCAACACCGCAGGATTGCTTCAGGCCCTAATCTGGTTCCGGCATGGCACGCTGAGCCTTTGGTTAATTCCTCTTCCTGGTGGGAAATGAGAGTTAAATTTTCCCGTCCAGACACCTCCAGCTAGTCTCTCATTGGTTCTCCCTATTCCTGTTCATCTTCCGCGGAATTTGCAAACTGGGCCAAACAGGAGGTTAAAGGCACTGACTCTCCAAGTCGGGAGAGCGTTAGTAAAGCATCTGGAATGTTGCACCCGAGTACCAGGGGACGAGAACTGAGACATATTTCAACACGTCTCCCGATCACACGGTTGATCATACTCTGGGTTCCACATGCATGTTTTAGCTGAAGGAAGAATCCCTTAAACCTGGAGAGTTGAGACCCGTGGAATGGGTACCATGCAATATGACTTCAAAGGGTCTTCATTTGCTCACCAAAACTCTCCAATCCTATCACTGCTGCGTTTTTGCCCCTGTACTCACGATTGATTCCCTTTCAGAGACATAGCAATCCATAGGTTTTAAGATACTTACTAGTCAGGTACATTATTAGGCGTTTAATATGGGGTTTTGAGTCCATTTCGTTGAGCAAGGAGTAGCTCTTGTCTATTACATATTTGGCTTAAGGAACTTTATCTGTGCTCATTTCAATCTCTGGTTTTATGCAGCACCCCAACTCACCTTTCCCCTTAAGCAAGCATAAGTTGGTTTTCTAAATTTGGGACCATGTTCTGTTTTGAAATTCAGTTCCTGTGTAGCCAAGTTTACAATCCGTGTATTAGTGATATCTTATGATGTTTCTTTTTCTGTGTGACTTATTTCAGTTAGAATCATCATACCTGAATCCACTCATTATGCTGCTATGGGCCTGATGACATAGATGTCATTGCTGAGTGATATTGCATTGTACGTAAGTACCACAACTTCTTTATCCATTTTTCGCTTTATGCGATATTGAACTTGTACCGTAAACGAGTTTCTTGTAAACAGAGCCATCCCAAACTTTGGGGTGGCTGTGTCTTTTTGATTTTAATTTCCCTAAGCTATAGGACCATAAGTGGAAGTGCCCTAGGCTCTGTTGCTTTGTTTTTTAGATGTTTCAGGAAACACCATACACTTCTCCCGAGTGGCTGTTGGCAAGTTACATCCCGCCCATCAGCATAACAAGGCTCCCAGGTCTCCATGGCCTGTCCTGCCTTTCTGGATTTTACACTTTTTTCAGATGGCCCTTTTGACGGGGGGGGGGAAGTGAGACTTCATTGTAGTGCAGATTTCCTTTGCAAGCTTGCTTGGTTGGCCAAAAAGTGCGTATGCGTTTTTTCCTGAATATATTCAGGAAAAAACGCATACGCACTTTTTGGCCAAGTGCATCATTGTCGACCTTCTGCCTCTTTTCCTATGCTTTAAATGCAATTCCAGTCTACCTCCTGAAATCGGTTTCCTGCAATTCTGCCCGGCTTTCAAGTCCTCTTGGCAGCCTTACTTCAGTATATTTTTGGATGATAGCTGTCATTTATAACTCTGCAGGTTTGTGAATTACAGTGCCCCTGAGCTCCTTTCTTCAACTCGCTTTCTTGTGAGCTGGCCGCAACACCGCAGGATTGCTTCAGGCCCTAATCTGGTTCCGGCATGGCACGCTGAGCCTTTGGTTAATTCCTCTTCCTGGTGGTAAATGAGAGTTAAATTTTCCCGTCCAGACACCTCCAGCTAGTCTCTCATTGGTTCTCCCTATTCCTGTTCATCTTCCGCGGAATTTGCAAACTGGGCCAAACAGGAGGTTAAAGGCACTGACTCTCCAAGTCGGGAGAGTGTTAGTAAAGCATCTGGAATGTTGCACCCGAGTACCAGGGGACGAGAACTGAGACATATTTCAACACGTCTCCCGATCACACGGTTGATCATACTCTGGGTTCCACATGCATGTTTTAGCTGAAGGAAGAATCCCTTAAACCTGGAGAGTTGAGACCCGTGGAATGGGTACCATGCAATATGACTTCAAAGGGTCTTCATTTGCTCACCAAAACTCTCCAATCCTATCACTGCTGCGTTTTTGCCCCTGTACTCACGATTGATTCACTTTCAGAGACATAGCAATCCATAGGTTTTAAGATACTTACTAGTCAGGTACATTATTAGGCGTTTAATATGGGGTTTTGAGTCCATTTCGTTGAGCAAGGAGTAGCTCTTGTCTATTACATATTTGGCTTAAGGAACTTTATCTGTGCTCATTTCAATCTCTGGTTTTATGCAGCACCCCAACTCACCTTTCCCCTTAAGCAAGCATAAGTTGGTTTTCTAAATTTGGGACCATGTTCTGTTTTGAAATTCAGTTCCTGTGTAGCCAAGTTTACATTCCGTGTATTAGTGATATCTTATGATGTTTCTTTTTCTGTGTGACTTATTTCAGTTAGAATCATCATACCTGAATCCACGCATTATGCTGCTATGGGCCTGATGACATAGATGTCATTGCTGAGTGATATTGCATTGTACGTAAGTACCACAACTTCTTTATCCATTTTTCGCTTTATGCGATATTGAACTTGTACCGTAAACGAGTTTCTTGTAAACAGAGCCATCCCAAACTTTGGGGTGGCTGTGTCTTTTTGATTTTAATTTCCCTAAGCTATAGGACCATAAGTGGAAGTGCCCTAGGCTCTGTTGCTTTGTTTTTTAGATGTTTCAGGAAACACCATACACTTCTCCCAAGTGGCTGTTGGCAAGTTACATCCCGCCCATCAGCATAACAAGGCTCCCAGGTCTCCATGGCCTGTCCTGCCTTTCTGGATTTTACACTTTTTTCAGATGGCCCTTTTGACGGGGGGGGGGAAGTGAGACTTCATTGTAGTGCAGATTTCCTTTGCAAGCTTGCTTGGTTGGCCAAAAAGGGCGTATGTGTTTTTTCCTGAATATATTCAGGAAAAAACGCATACGCCCTTTTTGGCCAAGTGCATCATTGTCGACCTTCTGCCTCTTTTCCTATGCTTTAAATGCAATTCCAGTCTACCTCCTGAAATCGGTTTCCTGCAATTCTGCCCGGCTTTCAAGTCCTCTTGGCAGCCTTACTTCAGTATATTTTTGGATGATAGCTGTCATTTATAACTCTGCAGGTTTGTGAATTACAGTGCCCCTGAGCTCCTTTCTTCAACTCGCTTTCTTGTGAGCTGGCCGCAACACCGCAGGATTGCTTCAGGCCCTAATCTGGTTCCGGCATGGCACGCTGAGCCTTTGGTTAATTCCTCTTCCTGGTGGGAAATGAGAGTTAAATTTTCCCGTCCAGACACCTCCAGCTAGTCTCTCATTGGTTCTCCCTATTCCTGTTCATCTTCCGCGGAATTTGCAAACTGGGCCAAACAGGAGGTTAAAGGCACTGACTCTCCAAGTCGGGAGAGTGTTAGTAAAGCATCTGGAATGTTGCACCCGAGTACCAGGGGACGAGAACTGAGACATATTTCAACACGTCTCCCGATCACACGGTTGATCATACTCTGGGTTCCACATGCATGTTTTAGCTGAAGGAAGAATCCCTTAAACCTGGAGAGTTGAGACCCGTGGAATGGGTACCATGCAATATGACTTCAAAGGGTCTTCATTTGCTCACCAAAACTCTCCAATCCTATCACTGCTGCGTTTTTGCCCCTGTACTCACGATTGATTCACTTTCAGAGACATAGCAATCCATAGGTTTTAAGATACTTACTAGTCAGGTACATTATTAGGCGTTTAATATGGGGTTTTGAGTCCATTTCGTTGAGCAAGGAGTAGCTCTTGTCTATTACATATTTGGCTTAAGGAACTTTATCTGTGCTCATTTCAATCTCTGGTTTTATGCAGCACCCCAACTCACCTTTCCCCTTAAGCAAGCATAAGTTGGTTTTCTAAATTTGGGACCATGTTCTGTTTTGAAATTCAGTTCCTGTGTAGCCAAGTTTACAATCCGTGTATTAGTGATATCTTATGATGTTTCTTTTTCTGTGTGACTTATTTCAGTTAGAATCATCATACCTGAATCCACTCATTATGCTGCTATGGGCCTGATGACATAGATGTCATTGCTGAGTGATATTGCATTGTACGTAAGTACCACAACTTCTTTATCCATTTTTCGCTTTATGCGATATTGAACTTGTACCGTAAACGAGTTTCTTGTAAACAGAGCCATCCCAAACTTTGGGGTGGCTGTGTCTTTTTGATTTTAATTTCCCTAAGCTATAGGACCATAAGTGGAAGTGCCCTAGGCTCTGTTGCTTTGTTTTTTAGATGTTTCAGGAAACACCATACACTTCTCCCGAGTGGCTGTTGGCAAGTTACATCCCGCCCATCAGCATAACAAGGCTCCCAGGTCTCCATGGCCTGTCCTGCCTTTCTGGATTTTACACTTTTTTCAGATGGCCCTTTTGACGGGGGGGGGGGGGAAGTGAGACTTCATTGTAGTGCAGATTTCCTTTGCAAGCTTGCTTGGTTGGCCAAAAAGGGCGTATGTGTTTTTTCCTGAATATATTCAGGAAAAAACGCATACGCCCTTTTTGGCCAAGTGCATCATTGTCGACCTTCTGCCTCTTTTCCTATGCTTTAAATGCAATTCCAGTCTACCTCCTGAAATCGGTTTCCTGCAATTCTGCCCGGCTTTCAAGTCCTCTTGGCAGCCTTACTTCAGTATATTTTTGGATGATAGCTGTCATTTATAACTCTGCAGGTTTGTGAATTACAGTGCCCCTGAGCTCCTTTCTTCAACTCGCTTTCTTGTGAGCTGGCCGCAACACCGCAGGATTGCTTCAGGCCCTAATCTGGTTCCGGCATGGCACGCTGAGCCTTTGGTTAATTCCTCTTCCTGGTGGTAAATGAGAGTTAAATTTTCCCGTCCAGACACCTCCAGCTAGTCTCTCATTGGTTCTCCCTATTCCTGTTCATCTTCCGCGGAATTTGCAAACTGGGCCAAACAGGAGGTTAAAGGCACTGACTCTCCAAGTCGGGAGAGTGTTAGTAAAGCATCTGGAATGTTGCACCCGAGTACCAGGGGACGAGAACTGAGACATATTTCAACACGTCTCCCGATCACACGGTTGATCATACTCTGGGTTCCACATGCATGTTTTAGCTGAAGGAAGAATCCCTTAAACCTGGAGAGTTGAGACCCGTGGAATGGGTACCATGCAATATGACTTCAAAGGGTCTTCATTTGCTCACCAAAACTCTCCAATCCTATCACTGCTGCGTTTTTGCCCCTGTACTCACGATTGATTCACTTTCAGAGACATAGCAATCCATAGGTTTTAAGATACTTACTAGTCAGGTACATTATTAGGCGTTTAATATGGGGTTTTGAGTCCATTTCGTTGAGCAAGGAGTAGCTCTTGTCTATTACATATTTGGCTTAAGGAACTTTATCTGTGCTCATTTCAATCTCTGGTTTTATGCAGCACCCCAACTCACCTTTCCCCTTAAGCAAGCATAAGTTGGTTTTCTAAATTTGGGACCATGTTCTGTTTTGAAATTCAGTTCCTGTGTAGCCAAGTTTACATTCCGTGTATTAGTGATATCTTATGATGTTTCTTTTTCTGTGTGACTTATTTCAGTTAGAATCATCATACCTGAATCCACGCATTATGCTGCTATGGGCCTGATGACATAGATGTCATTGCTGAGTGATATTGCATTGTACGTAAGTACCACAACTTCTTTATCCATTTTTCGCTTTATGCGATATTGAACTTGTACCGTAAACGAGTTTCTTGTAAACAGAGCCATCCCAAACTTTGGGGTGGCTGTGTCTTTTTGATTTTAATTTCCCTAAGCTATAGGACCATAAGTGGAAGTGCCCTAGGCTCTGTTGCTTTGTTTTTTAGATGTTTCAGGAAACACCATACACTTCTCCCGAGTGGCTGTTGGCAAGTTACATCCCGCCCATCAGCATAACAAGGCTCCCAGTTCTCCATGGCCTGTCCTGCCTTTCTGGATTTTACACTTTTTTCAGATGGCCCTTTTGACGGGGGGGTAGTGAGACTTCATTGTAGTGCAGATTTCCTTTGCAAGCTTGCTTGGTTGGCCAAAAAGGGCGTATGCGTTTTTTCCTGAATATATTCAGGAAAAAACGCATACGCCCTTTTTGGCCAAGTGCATCATTGTCGACCTTCTGCCTCTTTTCCTATGCTTTAAATGCAATTCCAGTCTACCTCCTGAAATCGGTTTCCTGCAATTCTGCCCGGCTTTCAAGTCCTCTTGGCAGCCTTACTTCAGTATATTTTTGGATGATAGCTGTCATTTATAACTCTGCAGGTTTGTGAATTACAGTGCCCCTGAGCTCCTTTCTTCAACTCGCTTTCTTGTGAGCTGGCCGCAACACCGCAGGATTGCTTCAGGCCCTAATCTGGTTCCGGCATGGCACGCTGAGCCTTTGGTTAATTCCTCTTCCTGGTGGGAAATGAGAGTTAAATTTTCCCGTCCAGACACCTCCAGCTAGTCTCTCATTGGTTCTCCCTATTCCTGTTCATCTTCCGCGGAATTTGCAAACTGGGCCAAACAGGAGGTTAAAGGCACTGACTCTCCAAGTCGGGAGAGTGTTAGTAAAGCATCTGGAATGTTGCACCCGAGTACCAGGGGACGAGAACTGAGACATATTTCAACACGTCTCCCGATCACATGGTTGATCATACTCTGGGTTCCACATGCATGTTTTAGCTGAAGGAAGAATCCCTTAAACCTGGAGAGTTGAGACCCGTGGAATGGGTACCATGCAATATGACTTCAAAGGGTCTTCATTTGCTCACCAAAACTCTCCAATCCTATCACTGCTGCGTTTTTGCCCCTGTACTCACGATTGATTCACTTTCAGAGACATAGCAATCCATAGGTTTTAAGATACTTACTAGTCAGGTACATTATTAGGCGTTTAATATGGGGTTTTGAGTCCATTTCGTTGAGCAAGGAGTAGCTCTTGTCTATTACATATTTGGCTTAAGGAACTTTATCTGTGCTCATTTCAATCTCTGGTTTTATGCAGCACCCCAACTCACCTTTCCCCTTAAGCAAGCATAAGTTGGTTTTCTAAATTTGGGACCATGTTCTGTTTTGAAATTCAGTTCCTGTGTAGCCAAGTTTACAATCCGTGTATTAGTGATATCTTATGATGTTTCTTTTTCTGTGTGACTTATTTCAGTTAGAATCATCATACCTGAATCCACTCATTATGCTGCTATGGGCCTGATGACATAGATGTCATTGCTGAGTGATATTGCATTGTACGTAAGTACCACAACTTCTTTATCCATTTTTCGCTTTATGCGATATTGAACTTGTACCGTAAACGAGTTTCTTGTAAACAGAGCCATCCCAAACTTTGGGGTGGCTGTGTCTTTTTGATTTTAATTTCCCTAAGCTATAGGACCATAAGTGGAAGTGCCCTAGGCTCTGTTGCTTTGTTTTTTAGATGTTTCAGGAAACACCATACACTTCTCCCAAGTGGCTGTTGGCAAGTTACATCCCGCCCATCAGCATAACAAGGCTCCCAGGTCTCCATGGCCTGTCCTGCCTTTCTGGATTTTACACTTTTTTCAGATGGCCCTTTTGACGGGGGGGGGGAAGTGAGACTTCATTGTAGTGCAGATTTCCTTTGCAAGCTTGCTTGGTTGGCCAAAAAGGGCGTATGTGTTTTTTCCTGAATATATTCAGGAAAAAACGCATACGCCCTTTTTGGCCAAGTGCATCATTGTCGACCTTCTGCCTCTTTTCCTATGCTTTAAATGCAATTCCAGTCTACCTCCTGAAATCGGTTTCCTGCAATTCTGCCCGGCTTTCAAGTCCTCTTGGCAGCCTTACTTCAGTATATTTTTGGATGATAGCTGTCATTTATAACTCTGCAGGTTTGTGAATTACAGTGCCCCTGAGCTCCTTTCTTCAACTCGCTTTCTTGTGAGCTGGCCGCAACACCGCAGGATTGCTTCAGGCCCTAATCTGGTTCCGGCATGGCACGCTGAGCCTTTGGTTAATTCCTCTTCCTGGTGGTAAATGAGAGTTAAATTTTCCCGTCCAGACACCTCCAGCTAGTCTCTCATTGGTTCTCCCTATTCCTGTTCATCTTCCGCGGAATTTGCAAACTGGGCCAAACAGGAGGTTAAAGGCACTGACTCTCCAAGTCGGGAGAGTGTTAGTAAAGCATCTGGAATGTTGCACCCGAGTACCAGGGGACGAGAACTGAGACATATTTCAACACGTCTCCCGATCACACGGTTGATCATACTCTGGGTTCCACATGCATGTTTTAGCTGAAGGAAGAATCCCTTAAACCTGGAGAGTTGAGACCCGTGGAATGGGTACCATGCAATATGACTTCAAAGGGTCTTCATTTGCTCACCAAAACTCTCCAATCCTATCACTGCTGCGTTTTTGCCCCTGTACTCACGATTGATTCACTTTCAGAGACATAGCAATCCATAGGTTTTAAGATACTTACTAGTCAGGTACATTATTAGGCGTTTAATATGGGGTTTTGAGTCCATTTCGTTGAGCAAGGAGTAGCTCTTGTCTATTACATATTTGGCTTAAGGAACTTTATCTGTGCTCATTTCAATCTCTGGTTTTATGCAGCACCCCAACTCACCTTTCCCCTTAAGCAAGCATAAGTTGATTTTCTAAATTTGGGACCATGTTCTGTTTTGAAATTCAGTTCCTGTGTAGCCAAGTTTACATTCCGTGTATTAGTGATATCTTATGATGTTTCTTTTTCTGTGTGACTTATTTCAGTTAGAATCATCATACCTGAATCCACTCATTATGCTGCTATGGGCCTGATGACATAGATGTCATTGCTGAGTGATATTGCATTGTACGTAAGTACCACAACTTCTTTATCCATTTTTCGCTTTATGGGATATTGAACTTGTACCGTAAACGAGTTTCTTGTAAACAGAGCCGTCCCAAACTTTGGGGTGGCTGTGTCTTTTTGATTTTAATTTCCCTAAGCTATAGGACCATAAGTGGAAGTGCCCTAGGCTCTGTTGCTTTGTTTTTTAGATGTTTCAGGAAACACCATACACTTCTCCCGAGTGGCTGTTGGCAAGTTACATCCCGCCCATCAGCATAACAAGGCTCCCAGTTCTCCATGGCCTGTCCTGCCTTTCTGGATTTTACACTTTTTTCAGATGGGCCTTTTGACGGGGGGGAAGTGAGACTTCATTGTAGTGCAGATTTCCTTTGCAAGCTTGCTTGGTTGGCCAAAAAGGGCGTATGCGTTTTTTCCTGAATATATTCAGGAAAAAACGCATACGCCCTTTTTGGCCAAGTGCATCATTGTCGACCTTCTGCCTCTTTTCCTATGCTTTAAATGCAATTCCAGTCTACCTCCTGAAATCGGTTTCCTGCAATTCTGCCCGGCTTTCAAGTCCTCTTGGCAGCCTTACTTCAGTATATTTTTGGATGATAGCTGTCATTTATAACTCTGCAGGTTTGTGAATTACAGTGCCCCTGAGCTCCTTTCTTCAACTCGCTTTCTTGTGAGCTGGCCGCAACACCGCAGGATTGCTTCAGGCCCTAATCTGGTTCCGGCATGGCACGCTGAGCCTTTGGTTAATTCCTCTTCCTGGTGGGAAATGAGAGTTAAATTTTCCCGTCCAGACACCTCCAGCTAATCTCTCATTGGTTCTCCCTATTCCTGTTCATCTTCCGCGGAATTTGCAAACTGGGCCAAACAGGAGGTTAAAGGCACTGACTCTCCAAGTCGGGAGAGTGTTAGTAAAGCATCTGGAATGTTGCACCCGAGTACCAGGGGACGAGAACTGAGACATATTTCAACACGTCTCCCGATCACACGGTTGATCATACTCTGGGTTCCACATGCATGTTTTAGCTGAAGGAAGAATCCCTTAAACCTGGAGAGTTGAGATCCGTGGAATGGGTACCATGCAATATGACTTCAAAGGGTCTTCATTTGCTCACCAAAACTCTCCAATCCTATCACTGCTGCGTTTTTGCCCCTGTACTCACGATTGATTCACTTTCAGAGACATAGCAATCCATAGGTTTTAAGATACTTACTAGTCAGGTACATTATTAGGCGTTTAATATGGGGTTTTGAGTCCATTTCGTTGAGCAAGGAGTAGCTCTTGTCTATTACATATTTGGCTTAAGGAACTTTATCTGTGCTCATTTCAATCTCTGGTTTTATGCAGCACCCCAACTCACCTTTCCCCTTAAGCAAGCATAAGTTGATTTTCTAAATTTGGGACCATGTTCTGTTTTGAAATTCAGTTCCTGTGTAGCCAAGTTTACATTCCGTGTATTAGTGATATCTTATGATGTTTCTTTTTCTGTGTGACTTATTTCAGTTAGAATCATCATACCTGAATCCACTCATTATGCTGCTATGGGCCTGATGACATAGATGTCATTGCTGAGTGATATTGCATTGTACGTAAGTACCACAACTTCTTTATCCATTTTTCGCTTTATGCGATATTGAACTTGTACCGTAAACGAGTTTCTTGTAAACAGAGCCGTCCCAAACTTTGGGGTGGCTGTGTCTTTTTGATTTTAATTTCCCTAAGCTATAGGACCATAAGTGGAAGTGCCCTAGGCTCTGTTGCTTTGTTTTTTAGATGTTTCAGGAAACACCATACACTTCTCCCGAGTGGCTGTTGGCAATTTACATCCCGCCCATCAGCATAACAAGGCTCCCAGTTCTCCATGGCCTGTCCTGCCTTTCTGGATTTTACACTTTTTTCAGATGGCCCTTTTGCCGGGGGGGAAGTGAGACTTCATTGTAGTGCAGATTTCCTTTGCAAGCTTGCTTGCTTGGCCAAAAAGGGCGTATGCGTTTTTTCCTGAATATATTCAGGAAAAAACGCATACGCCCTTTTTGGCCAAGTGCATCATTGTCGACCTTCTGCCTCTTTTCCTATGCTTTAAATGCAATTCCAGTCTACCTCCTGAAATCGGTTTCCTGCAATTCTGCCCGGCTTTCAAGTCCTCTTGGCAGCCTTACTTCAGTATATTTTTGGATGATAGCTGTCATTTATAACTCTGCAGGTTTGTGAATTACAGTGCCCCTGAGCTCCTTTCTTCAACTCGCTTTCTTGTGAGCTGGCCGCAACACCGCAGGATTGCTTCAGGCCCTAATCTGGTTCCGGCATGGCACGCTGAGCCTTTGGTTAATTCCTCTTCCTGGTGGGAAATGAGAGTTAAATTTTCCCGTCCAGACACCTCCAGCTAGTCTCTCATTGGTTCTCCCTATTCCTGTTCATCTTCCGCGGAATTTGCAAACTGGGCCAAACAGGAGGTTAAAGGCACTGACTCTCCAAGTCGGGAGAGTGTTAGTAAAGCATCTGGAATGTTGCACCCGAGTACCAGGGGACGAGAACTGAGACATATTTCAACACGTCTCCCGATCACACGGTTGATCATACTCTGGGTTCCACATGCATGTTTTAGCTGAAGGAAGAATCCCTTAAACCTGGAGAGTTGAGACCCGTGGAATGGGTACCATGCAATATGACTTCAAAGGGTCTTCATTTGCTCACCAAAACTCTCCAATCCTATCACTGCTGCGTTTTTGCCCCTGTACTCACGATTGATTCACTTTCAGAGACATAGCAATCCATAGGTTTTAAGATACTTACTAGTCAGGTACATTATTAGGCGTTTAATATGGGGTTTTGAGTCCATTTCGTTGAGCAAGGAGTAGCTCTTGTCTATTACATATTTGGCTTAAGGAACTTTATCTGTGCTCATTTCAATCTCTGGTTTTATGCAGCACCCCAACTCACCTTTCCCCTTAAGCAAGCATAAGTTGATTTTCTAAATTTGGGACCATGTTCTGTTTTGAAATCCAGTTCCTGTGTAGCCAAGTTTACATTCCGTGTATTAGTGATATCTTATGATGTTTCTTTTTCTGTGTGACTTATTTCAGTTAGAATCATCATACCTGAATCCACTCATTATGCTGCTATGGGCCTGATGACATAGATGTCATTGCTGAGTGATATTGCATTGTACGTAAGTACCACAACTTCTTTATCCATTTTTCGCTTTATGCGATATTGAACTTGTACCGTAAACGAGTTTCTTGTAAACAGAGCCATCCCAAACTTTGGGGTGGCTGTGTCTTTTTGATTTTAATTTCCCTAAGCTATAGGACCATAAGTGGAAGTGCCCTAGGCTCTGTTGCTTTGTTTTTTAGATGTTTCAGGAAACACCATACACTTCTCCCGATTGGCTTTTGGCAATGTACATCCCGCCCATCAGCATAACAAGGCTCCCAGTTCTCCATGGCCTGTCCTGCCTTTCTGGATTTTACACTTTTTTCAGATGGCCCTTTTGACCGGGGGGAAGTGAGACTTCATTGTAGTGCAGATTTCCTTTGCAAGCTTGCTTGGTTGGCCAAAAAGGGCGTATGCGTTTTTTCCTGAATATATTCAGGAAAAAACGCATACGCCCTTTTTGGCCAAGTGCATCATTGTCGACCTTCTGCCTCTTTTCCTATGCTTTAAATGCAATTCCAGTCTACCTCCTGAAATCGGTTTCCTGCAATTCTGCCCGGCTTTCAAGTCCTCTTGGCAGCCTTACTTCAGTATATTTTTGGATGATAGCTGTCATTTATAACTCTGCAGGTTTGTGAATTACAGTGCCCCTGAGCTCCTTTCTTCAACTCGCTTTCTTGTGAGCTGGCCGCAACACCGCAGGATTGCTTCAGGCCCTAATCTGGTTCCGGCATGGCACGCTGAGCCTTTGGTTAATTCCTCTTCCTGGTGGGAAATGAGAGTTAAATTTTCCCGTCCAGACACCTCCAGCTAGTCTCTCATTGGTTCTCCCTATTCCTGTTCATCTTCCGCGGAATTTGCAAACTGGGCCAAACAGGAGGTTAAAGGCACTGACTCTCCAAGTCGGGAGAGTGTTAGTAAAGCGTCTGGAATGTTGCACCCGAGTACCAGGGGACGAGAACTGAGACATATTTCAACACGTCTCCCGATCACACGGTTGATCATACTCTGGGTTCCACATGCATGTTTTAGCTGAAGGAAGAATCCCTTAAACCTGGAGAGTTGAGACCCGTGGAATGGGTACCATGCAATATGACTTCAAAGGGTCTTCATTTGCTCACCAAAACTCTCCAATCCTATCACTGCTGCGTTTTTGCCCCTGTACTCACGATTGATTCACTTTCAGAGACATAGCAATCCATAGGTTTTAAGATACTTACTAGTCAGGTACATTATTAGGCGTTTAATATGGGGTTTTGAGTCCATTTCGTTGAGCAAGGAGTAGCTCTTGTCTATTACATATTTGGCTTAAGGAACTTTATCTGTGCTCATTTCAATCTCTGGTTTTATGCAGCACCCCAACTCACCTTTCCCCTTAAGCAAGCATAAGTTGATTTTCTAAATTTGGGACCATGTTCTGTTTTGAAATCCAGTTCCTGTGTAGCCAAGTTTACATTCCGTGTATTAGTGATATCTTATGATGTTTCTTTTTCTGTGTGACTTATTTCAGTTAGAATCATCATACCTGAATCCACTCATTATGCTGCTATGGGCCTGATGACATAGATGTCATTGCTGAGTGATATTGCATTGTACGTAAGTACCACAACTTCTTTATCCATTTTTCGCTTTATGCGATATTGAACTTGTACCGTAAACGAGGTTCTAGAAAACAGAGCCGTCCCAAACTTTGGGGTGGCTGTGTCTTTTTGATTTTAATTTCCCTAAGCTATAGGACCATAAGTGGAAGTGCCCTAGGCTCTGTTGCTTTGTTTTTTAGATGTTTCAGGAAACACCATACACTTCTCCCGAGTGGCTGTTGGCAAGTTACATCCCGCCCATCAGCATAACAAGGCTCCCAGTTCTCCATGGCCTGTCCTGCCTTCTGGATTTTACACTTTTTTCAGATGGCCCTTTTGACGGGGGGGGAAGTGAGACTTCATTGTAGTGCAGATTTCCTTTGCAAGCTTGCTTGCTTGGCCAAAAAGGGCGTATGCGTTTTTTCCTGAATATATTCAGGAAAAAACGCATACGCCCTTTTTGGCCAAGTGCATCATTGTCGACCTTCTGCCTCTTTTCCTATGCTTTAAATGCAATTCCAGTCTACCTCCTGAAATCGGTTTCCTGCAATTCTGCCCGGCTTTCAAGTCCTCTTGGCAGCCTTACTTCAGTATATTTTTGGATGATAGCTGTCATTTATAACTCTGCAGGTTTGTGAATTACAGTGCCCCTGAGCTCCTTTCTTCAACTCGCTTTCTTGTGAGCTGGCCGCAACACCGCAGGATTGCTTCAGGCCCTAATCTGGTTCCGGCATGGCACGCTGAGCCTTTGGTTAATTCCTCTTCCTGGTGGTAAATGAGAGTTAAATTTTCCCGTCCAGACACCTCCAGCTAGTCTCTCATTGGTCCTCCCTATTCCTGTTCATCTTCCGTGGAATTTGCAAACTGGGCCAAACAGGAGGTTAAAGGCACTGACTCTCCAAGTCGGGAGAGTGTTAGTAAAGCGTCTGGAATGTTGCACCCGAGTACCAGGGGACGAGAACTGAGACATATTTGAACACGTCTCCCGATAACACGGTTGATCATACTCTGGGTTCCACATGCATGTTTCAGCTGAAGGAAGAATCCCTTAAACCTGGAGAGTTGAGACCCGTGGAATGGGTACCATGCAATATGACTTCAAAGGGTCTTCATTTGCTCACCGAACCTCTCCAATCCTATCACTGCTGCATTTTTGCCCCTGTACACACGCTTGATTCTCTTTCAGAGACATAGTAATCCATAGGTTTTAAGATACTTACTAGTCAGGTACATTATTAGGCGTTTAATATGGGGTTTTGAGTCCATTTCGTTGAGCAAGGAGTAGCTCTTGTCTATTCCATATTTGGCTTAAGGAACTTTATCTGTGCTCATTTCAATCTCTGGTTTTATGCAGCACCCCAACTCACCTTTCCCCTTAAGCAAGCATAAGTTGGTTTTCTAAATTTGGGACCATGTTCTGTTTTGAAATTCAGTTCCTGTGTAGCCAAGTTTACATTCCGTGTATTAGTGATATCTTATGATGTTTCTTTTTCTGTGTGACTTATTTCAGTTAGAATCATCATACCTGAATCCACTCATTATGCTGCTATGGGCCTGATGACATAGATGTCATTGCTGAGTGATATTGCATTGTACGTAAGTACCACAACTTCTTTATCCATTTTTCGCTTTATGCGATATTGAACTTGTACCGTAAACGAGTTTCTTGTAAACAGAGCCGTCCCAAACTTTGGGGTGGCTGTGTCTTTTTGATTTTAATTTCCCTAAGCTATAGGACCATAAGTGGAAGTGCCCGAGGCTCTGTTGCTTTGTTTTTTAGATGTTTCAGGAAACACCATACACTTCTCCCGAGTGGCTGTTGGCAATTTACATCCCGCCCATCAGCATAACAAGGCTCCCAGTTCTCCATGGCCTGTCCTGCCTTTCTGGATTTTACACTTTTTTCAGATGGCCCTTTTGACGGGGGTGGGGGAGTGAGACTTCATTGTAGTGCAGATTTCCTTTGCAAGCTTGCTTGGTTGGCCAAAAAGGGCGTATGCGTTTTTTCCTGAATATATTCAGGAAAAAACGCATACGCCCTTTTTGGCCAAGTGCATCATTGTCGACCTTCTGCCTCTTTTCCTATGCTTTAAATGCAATTCCAGTCTACCTCTTGAAATCGGTTTCCTGCAATTCTGCCCGGCTTTCAAGTCCTCTTGGCAGCCTTACTTCAGTATATTTTTGGATGATAGCTGTCATTTATAACTCTGCAGGTCTGTGAATTACAGTGCCCCTGAGCTCCTTTCTTCAACTCGCTTTCTTGTGAGCTGGCCGCAACACCGCAGGATTGCTTCAGGCCCTAATCTGGTTCCGGCATGGCACGCTGAGCCTTTGGTTAATTCCTCTTCCTGGTGGGAAATGAGAGTTAAATTTTCCCGTCCAGACACCTCCAGCTAGTCTCTCATTGGTTCTCCCTATTCCTGTTCATCTTCCGCGGAATTTGCAAACTGGGCCAAACAGGAGGTTAAAGGCACTGACTCTCCAAGTCGGGAGAGTGTTAGTAAAGCATCTGGAATGTTGCACCCGAGTACCAGGGGACGAGAACTGAGACATATTTCAACACGTCTCCCGATCACACGGTTGATCATACTCTGGGTTCCACATGCATGTTTTAGCTGAAGGAAGAATCCCTTAAACCTGGAGAGTTGAGACCCGTGGAATGGGTACCATGCAATATGACTTCAAAGGGTCTTCATTTGCTCACCGAACCTCTCCAATCCTATCACTGCTGCGTTTATGCCCCTGTACACACGCTGGATTCTCTTTCGGAGACATAGCAATCCATAGGTTTTAAGATACTTACTAGTCAGGTACATTCTTAGGCATTTAATATGGGGTGTTGAGTCCATCTCGTTGAGCAAGGAGTAGCTCTTGTCTATTCCATATTTGGCTTAAGGAACTTTATCTGTGCTCATTTCAATCTCTGGTTTTATGCAGCACCCCAACTCACCTTTCCCCTTAAGCAAGCATAAGTTGATTTTCTAAATTTGGGACCATGTTCTGTTTTGAAATTCAGTTCCTGTGTAGCCAAGTTTACATTCCGTGTATTAGTGATATCTTATGATGTTTCTTTTTCTGTGTGACTTATTTCAGTTAGAATCATCATACCTGAATCCACTCATTATGCTGCTATGGGCCTGATGACATAGATGTCATTGCTGAGTGATATTGCATTGTACGTAAGTACCACAACTTCTTTATCCATTTTTCGCTTTATGCGATATTGAACTTGTACCGTAAACGAGTTTCTTGTAAACAGAGCCATCCCAAACTTTGGGGTGGCTGTGTCTTTTTGATTTTAATTTCCCTAAGCTATAGGACCATAAGTGGAAGTGCCCTAGGCTCTGTTGCTTTGTTTTTTAGATGTTTCAGGAAACACCATACACTTCTCCCGAGTGGCTGTTGGCAATTTACATCCCGCCCATCAGCATAACAAGGCTCCCAGTTCTCCATGGCCTGTCCTGCCTTTCTGGATTTTACACTTTTTTCAGATGGCCCTTTTGACGGGGGTGGGGGAGTGAGACTTCATTGTAGTGCAGATTTCCTTTGCAAGCTTGCTTGGTTGGCCAAAAAGGGCGTATGCGTTTTTTCCTGAATATATTCAGGAAAAAACGCATACGCCCTTTTTGGCCAAGTGCATCATTGTCGACCTTCTGCCTCTTTTCCTATGCTTTAAATGCAATTCCAGTCTACCTCCTGAAATCGGTTTCCTGCAATTCTGCCCGGCTTTCAAGTCCTCTTGGCAGCCTTACTTCAGTATATTTTTGGATGATAGCTGTCATTTATAACTCTGCAGGTTTGTGAATTACAGTGCCCCTGAGCTCCTTTCTTCAACTCGCTTTCTTGTGAGCTGGCCGCAACACCGCAGGATTGCTTCAGGCCCTAATCTGGTTCCGGCATGGCACGCTGAGCCTTTGGTTAATTCCTCTTCCTGGTGGGAAATGAGAGTTAAATTTTCCCGTCCAGACACCTCCAGCTAGTCTCTCATTGGTTCTCCCTATTCCTGTTCATCTTCCGCGGAATTTGCAAACTGGGCCAAACAGGAGGTTAAAGGCACTGACTCTCCAAGTCGGGAGAGTGTTAGTAAAGCATCTGGAATGTTGCACCCGAGTACCAGGGGACGAGAACTGAGACATATTTCAACACGTCTCCCGATCACACGGTTGATCATACTCTGGGTTCCACATGCATGTTTTAGCTGAAGGAAGAATCCCTTAAACCTGGAGAGTTGAGACCCGTGGAATGGGTACCATGCAATATGACTTCAAAGGGTCTTCATTTGCTCACCAAAACTCTCCAATCCTATCACTGCTGCGTTTTTGCCCCTGTACTCACGATTGATTCACTTTCAGAGACATAGCAATCCATAGGTTTTAAGATACTTACTAGTCAGGTACATTATTAGGCGTTTAATATGGGGTTTTGAGTCCATTTCGTTGAGCAAGGAGTAGCTCTTGTCTATTACATATTTGGCTTAAGGAACTTTATCTGTGCTCATTTCAATCTCTGGTTTTATGCAGCACCCCAACTCACCTTTCCCCTTAAGCAAGCATAAGTTGATTTTCTAAATTTGGGACCATGTTCTCTTTTGAAATCCAGTTCCTGTGTAGCCAAGTTTACATTCCGTGTATTAGTGATATCTTATGATGTTTCTTTTTCTGTGTGACTTATTTCAGTTAGAATCATCATACCTGAATCCACTCATTATGCTGCTATGGGCCTGATGACATAGATGTCATTGCTGAGTGATATTGCATTGTACGTAAGTACCACAACTTCTTTATCCATTTTTCGCTTTATGCGATATTGAACTTGTACCGTAAACGAGGTTCTAGAAAACAGAGCCATCCCAAACTTTGGGGTGGCTGTGTCTTTTTGATTTTAATTTCCCTAAGCTATAGGACCATAAGTGGAAGTGCCCTAGGCTCTGTTGCTTTGTTTTTTAGATGTTTCAGGAAACACCATACACTTCTCCCGAGTGGCTGTTGGCAAGTTACATCCCGCCCATCAGCATAACAAGGCTCCCAGTTCTCCATGGCCTGTCCTGCCTTCTGGATTTTACACTTTTTTCAGATGGCCCTTTTGACGGGGGGGGGGAAGTGAGACTTCATTGTAGTGCAGATTTCCTTTGCAAGCTTGCTTGCTTGGCCAAAAAGGGCGTATGCGTTTTTTCCTGAATATATTCAGGAAAAAACGCATACGCCCTTTTTGGCCAAGTGCATCATTGTCGACCTTCTGCCTCTTTTCCTATGCTTTAAATGCAATTCCAGTCTACCTCCTGAAATCGGTTTCCTGCAATTCAGCCCGGCTTTCAAGTCCTCTTGGCAGCCTTACTTCAGTATATTTTTGGATGATAGCTGTCATTTATAACTCTGCAGGTTTGTGAATTACAGTGCCCCTGAGCTCCTTTCTTCAATTCGCTTTCTTGTGAGCTGGCCGCAACACCGCAGGATTGCTTCAGGCCCTAATCTGGTTCCGGCATGGCACGCTGAGCCTTTGGTTAATTCCTCTTCCTGGTGGGAAATGAGAGTTAAATTTTCCCGTCCAGACACCTCCAGCTAGTCTCTCATTGGTCCTCCCTATTCCTGTTCATCTTCCGTGGAATTTGCAAACTGGGCCAAACAGGAGGTTAAAGGCACTGACTCTCCAAGTCGGGAGAGTGTTAGTAAAGCGTCTGGAATGTTGCACCCGAGTACCAGGGGACGAGAACTGAGACATATTTGAACACGTCTCCCGATTACACGGTTGATCATACTCTGGGTTCCACATGCATGTTTCAGCTGAAGGAAGAATCCCTTAAACCTGGAGAGTTGAGACCCGTGGAATGGGTACCATGCAATATGACTTCAAAGGGTCTTCATTTGCTCACTGAACCTCTCCAATCCTATCACTGCTGCGTTTTTGCCCCTGTACACACGCTTGATTCTCTTTCAGAGACATAGTAATCCATAGGTTTTAAGATACTTACTAGTCAGGTACATTATTAGGCGTTTAATATGGGGTTTGAGTCCATTTCGTTGAGCAAGGAGTAGCTCTTGTCTATTCCATATTTGGCTTAAGGAACTTTATCTGTGCTCATTTCAATCTCTGGTTTTATGCAGCACCCCAACTCACCTTTCCCCTTAAGCAAGCATAAGTTGGTTTTCTAAATTTGGGACCATGTTCTGTTTTGAAATTCAGTTCCTGTGTAGCCAAGTTTACATTCCGTGTATTAGTGATATTTTATGATGTTTCTTTTTCTGTGTGACTTATTTCAGTTAGAATCATCATACCTGAATCCACTCATTATGCTGCTATGGGCCTGATGACATAGATGTCATTGCTGAGTGATATTGCATTGTACGTAAGTACCACAACTTCTTTATCCATTTTTCGCTTTATGCGATATTGAACTTGTACCGTAAACGAGTTTCTTGTAAACAGAGCCGTCCCAAACTTTGGGGTGGCTGTGTCTTTTTGATTTTAATTTCCCTAAGCTATAGGACCATAAGTGGAAGTGCCCTAGGCTCTGTTGCTTTGTTTTTTAGATGTTTCAGGAAACACCATACACTTCTCCCGAGTGGCTGTTGGCAATTTACATCCCGCCCATCAGCATAACAAGGCTCCCAGTTCTCCATGGCCTGTCCTGCCTTTCTGGATTTTACACTTTTTTCAGATGGCCCTTTTGACGGGGGTGGGGGAGTGAGACTTCATTGTAGTGCAGATTTCCTTTGCAAGCTTGCTTGGTTGGCCAAAAAGGACGTATGCGTTTTTTCCTGAATATATTCAGGAAAAAACGCATACGCCCGTTTTGGCCAAGTGCATCATTGTCGACCTTCTGCCTCTTTTCCTATGCTTTAAATGCAATTCCAGTCTACCTCCTGAAATCGGTTTCCTGCAATTCTGCCCGGCTTTCAAGTCCTCTTGGCAGCCTTACTTCAGTATATTTTTGGATGATAGCTGTCATTTATAACTCTGCAGGTCTGTGAATTACAGTGCCCCTGAGCTCCTTTCTTCAACTCGCTTTCTTGTGAGCTGGCCGCAACACCGCAGGATTGCTTCAGGCCCTAATCTGGTTCCGGCATGGCACGCTGAGCCTTTGGTTAATTCCTCTTCCTGGTGGGAAATGAGAGTTAAATTTTCCCGTCCAGACACCTCCAGCTAGTCTCTCATTGGTTCTCCCTATTCCTGTTCATCTTCCGCGGAATTTGCAAACTGGGCCAAACAGGAGGTTAAAGGCACTGACTCTCCAAGTCGGGAGAGTGTTAGTAAAGCATCTGGAATGTTGCACCCGAGTACCAGGGGACGAGAACTGAGACATATTTCAACACGTCTCCCGATCACACGGTTGATCATACTCTGGGTTCCACATGCATGTTTTAGCTGAAGGAAGAATCCCTTAAACCTGGAGAGTTGAGACCCGTGGAATGGGTACCATGCAATATGACTTCAAAGGGTCTTCATTTGCTCACCGAACCTCTCCAATCCTATCACTGCTGCGTTTATGCCCCTGTACACACGCTGGATTCTCTTTCGGAGACATAGCAATCCATAGGTTTTAAGATACTTACTAGTCAGGTACATTCTTAGGCGTTTAATATGGGGTGTTGAGTCCATCTCGTTGAGCAAGGAGTAGCTCTTGTCTATTCCATATTTGGCTTAAGGAACTTTATCTGTGCTCATTTCAATCTCTGGTTTTATGCAGCACCCCAACTCACCTTTCCCCTTAAGCAAGCATAAGTTGGTTTTCTAAATTTGGGAGCATGTTCTGTTTTGAAATTCAGTTCCTGTGTAGCCAAGTTTACATTCCGTGTATTAGTGATATCTTATGATGTTTCTTTTTCTGTGTGACTTATTTCAGTTAGAATCATCATACCTGAATCCACTCATTATGCTGCTATGGGCCTGATGACATAGATGTCAATGCTGAGTGATATTGCATTGTACGTAAATACCACAACTTCTTTATCCATTTTTCGCTTTATGCGATATTGAACTTGTACCGTAAACGAGTTTCTTGTAAACAGAGCCATCCCAAACTTTGCGGTGGCTGTGTCTTTTTGATTTTAATTTCCCTAAGCTGCAGGACCATAAGTGGAAGTGCCCTAGGCTCTGTTGCTTTGTTTTTTAGATGTTTCAGGAAACACCATACACTTCTCCCGAGTGGCTGTTGGCAAGTAACATCCCGCCCATCAGCATAACAAGGCTCCCAGTTCTCCATGGCCTGTCCTGCCTTTCTGGATTTTACACTTTTTTCAGATGGCCCTTTTGACGGGGGGGGAAGTGAGACTTCATTGTGGTGCAGATTTCGTTTGCAAGCTTGCTTGGTTGGCCAAAAAGGTCGTATGCGTTTTTTCCTGAATATATTCAGGAAAAAACGCATACGCCCTTTTTGGCCAAGTGCATCATTGTCGACCTTCTGCCTCTTTTCCTATGCTTTAAATGCAATTCCAGTCTACCTCCTGAAATCGGTTTCCTGCAATTCTGCCCGGCTTTCAAGTCCTCTTGGCAGCCTTACTTCAGTATATTTTTGGATGATAGCTGTCATTTATAACTCTGCAGGTTTGTGAATTACAGTGCCCCTGAGCTCCTTTCTTCAACTCGCTTTCTTGTGAGCTGGCCGCAACACCGCAGGATTGCTTCAGGCCCTAATCTGGTTCCGGCATGGCACGCTGAGCCTTTGGTTAATTCCTCTTCCTGGTGGGAAATGAGAGTTAAATTTTCCCGTCCAGACACCTCCAGCTAGTCTCTCATTGGTTCTCCCTATTCCTGTTCATCTTCCGTGGAATTTGCAAACTGGGCCAAACAGGAGGTTAAAGGCACTGACTCTCCAAGTCGGGAGAGTGTTAGTAAAGCATCTGGAATGTTGCACCCGAGTACCAGGGGACGAGAACTGAGACATATTTCAACACGTCTCCCGATCACACGGTTGATCATACTCTGGGTTCCTCATGCATATTTTAGCTGAAGGAAGAATCCCTTAAACCTGGAGAGTTGAGACCCGTGGAATGGGTACCATGCAATATGACTTCAAAGGGTCTTCATTTGCTCACCAAAACTCTCCAATCCTATCACTGCTGCGTTTTTGCCCCTGTACTCACGATTGATTCACTTTCAGAGACATAGCAATCCATAGGTTTTAAGATACTTACTAGTCAGGTACATTATTAGGCGTTTAATATGGGGTTTTGAGTCCATTTCGTTGAGCAAGGAGTAGCTCTTGTCTATTACATATTTGGCTTAAGGAACTTTATCTGTGCTCATTTCAATCTCTGGTTTTATGCAGCACCCCAACTCACCTTTCCCCTTAAGCAAGCATAAGTTGGTTTTCTAAATTTGGGAGCATGTTCTGTTTTGAAATTCAGTTCCTGTGTAGCCAAGTTTACATTCCGTGTATTAGTGATATCTTATGATGTTTCTTTTTCTGTGTGACTTATTTCAGTTAGAATCATCATACCTGAATCCACTCATTATGCTGCTATGGGCCTGATGACATAGATGTCATTGCTGAGTGATATTGCATTGTACGTAAGTACCACAACTTCTTTATCCATTTTTCGCTTTATGCGATATTGAACTTGTACCGTAAACGAGTTTCTTGTAAACAGAGCCATCCCAAACTTTGGGGTGGCTGTGTCTTTTTGATTTTAATTTCCCTAAGCTATAGGACCATAAGTGGAAGTGCCCTAGGCTCTGTTGCTTTGTTTTTTAGATGTTTCAGGAAACACCATACACTTCTCCCGAGTGGCTGTTGGCAATTTACATCCCGCCCATCAGCATAACAAGGCTCCCAGTTCTCCATGGCCTGTCCTGCCTTTCTGGATTTTACACTTTTTTCAGATGGCCCTTTTGACGGGGGGGGAAGTGAGACTTCATTGTAGTGCAGATTTCCTTTGCAAGCTTGCTTGGTTGGCCAAAAAGGGCGTATGCGTTTTTTCCTGAATATATTCAGGAAAAAACGCATACGCCCTTTTTGGCCAAGTGCATCATTGTCGACCTTCTGCCTCTTTTCCTATGCTTTAAATGCAATTCCAGTCTACCTCCTGAAATCGGTTTCCTGCAATTCTGCCCGGCTTTCAAGTCCTCTTGGCAGCCTTACTTCAGTATATTTTTGGATGATAGCTGTCATTTATAACTCTGCAGGTTTGTGAATTACAGTGCCCCTGAGCTCCTTTCTTCAACTCGCTTTCTTGTGAGCTGGCCGCAACACTGCAGGATTTCTTCAGGCCCTAATCTGGTTCCGGCATGGCACGCTGAGCCTTTGGTTAATTCCTCTTCCTGGTGGTAAATGAGAGTTAAATTTTCCCGTCCAGACACCTCCAGCTAGTCTCTCATTGGTTCTCCCTATTCCTGTTCATCTTCCGCGGAATTTGCAAACTGGGCCAAACAGGAGGTTAAAGGCACTGACTCTCCAAGTCGGGAGAGTGTTAGTAAAGCATCTGGAATGTTGCACCCGAGTACCAGGGGACGAGAACTGAGACATATTTCGACACGTCTCCCGATCACACGGTTGATCATACTCTGGGTTCCACATGCATGTTTTAGCTGAAGGAAGAATCCCTTAAACCTGGAGAGTTGAGACCCGTGGAATGGGTACCATGCAATATGACTTCAAAGGGTCTTCATTTGCTCACCAAAACTCTCCAATCCTATCACTGCTGCGTTTTTGCCCCTGTACTCACGATTGATTCACTTTCAGAGACATAGCAATCCATAGGTTTTAAGATACTTACTAGTCAGGTACATTATTAGGTGTTTAATATGGGGTTTTGAGTCCATTTCGTTGAGCAAGGAGTAGCTCTTGTCTATTACATATTTGGCTTAAGGAACTTTATCTGTGCTCATTTCAATCTCTGGTTTTATGCAGCACCCCAACTCACCTTTCCCCTTAAGCAAGCATAAGTTGGTTTTCTAAATTTGGGACCATGTTCTGTTTTGAAATTCAGTTCCTGTGTAGCCAAGTTTACATTCCGTGTATTAGTGATATCTTATGATGTTTCTTTTTCTGTGTGACTTATTTCAGTTAGAATCATCATACCTGAATCCACTCATTATGCTGCTATGGGCCTGATGACATAGATGTCATTGCTGAGTGATATTGCATTGTACGTAAGTACCACAACTTCTTTATCCATTTTTCGCTTTATGCGATATTGAACTTGTACCGTAAACGAGTTTCTTGTAAACAGAGCCATCCCAAACTTTGGGGTGGCTGTGTCTTTTGGATTTTAATTTCCCTAAGCTGCAGGACCATAAGTGGAAGTGCCCTAGGCTCTGTTGCTTTGTTTTTTAGATGTTTCAGGAAACACCATACACTTCTCCCGAGTGGCTGTTGGCAATTTACATCCCGCCCATCAGCATAACAAGGCTCCCAGTTCTCCATGGCCTGTCCTGCCTTTCTGGATTTTACACTTTTTTCAGATGGCCCTTTTGACGGGGGGGAAGTGAGACTTCATTGTAGTGCAGATTTCCTTTGCAAGCTTGCTTGGTTGGCCAAAAAGGGCGTATGCGTTTTTTCCTGAATATATTCAGGAAAAAACGCATACGCCCTTTTTGGCCAAGTGCATCATTGTCGACCTTCTGCCTCTTTTCCTATGCTTTAAATGCAATTCCAGTCTACCTCCTGAAATCGGTTTCCTGCAATTCTGCCCGGCTTTCAAGTCCTCTTGGCAGCCTTACTTCAGTATATTTTTGGATGATAGCTGTCATTTATAACTCTGCAGGTTTGTGAATTACAGTGCCCCTGAGCTCCTTTCTTCAACTCGCTTTCTTGTGAGCTGGCCGCAACACCGCAGGATTGCTTCAGGCCCTAATCTGGTTCCGGCACGGCACGCTGAGCCTTTGGTTAATTCCTCTTCCTGGTGGGAAATGAGAGTTAAATTTTCCCGTCCAGACACCTCCAGCTAGTCTCTCATTGGTTCTCCCTATTCCTGTTCATCTTCCGCGGAATTTGCAAACTGGGCCAAACAGGAGGTTAAAGGCACTGACTCTCCAAGTCGGGAGAGTGTTAGTAAAGCATCTGGAATGTTGCACCCGAGTACCAGGGGACGAGAACTGAGACATATTTCAACACGTCTCCCGATCACACGGTTGATCATACTCTGGGTTCCACATGCATGTTTTAGCTGAAGGAAGAATCCCTTAAACCTGGAGAGTTGAGACCCGTGGAATGGGTACCATGCAATATGACTTCAAAGGGTCTTCATTTGCTCACCAAAACTCTCCAATCCTATCACTGCTGCGTTTTTGCCCCTGTACTCACGATTGATTCACTTTCAGAGACATAGCAATCCATAGGTTTTAAGATACTTACTAGTCAGGTACATTATTAGGCGTTTAATATGGGGTTTTGAGTCCATTTCGTTGAGCAAGGAGTAGCTCTTGTCTATTACATATTTGGCTTAAGGAACTTTATCTGTGCTCATTTCAACCTCTGGTTTTATGCAGCACCCCAACTCACCTTTCCCCTTAAGCAAGCATAAGTTGATTTTCTAAATTTGGGACCATGTTCTGTTTTGAAATTCAGTTCCTGTGTAGCCAAGTTTACATTCCGTGTATTAGTGATATCTTATGATGTTTCTTTTTCTGTGTGACTTATTTCAGTTAGAATCATCATACCTGAATCCACTCATTATGCTGCTATGGGCCTGATGACATAGATGTCATTGCTGAGTGATATTGCATTGTACGTAAGTACCACAACTTCTTTATCCATTTTTCGCTTTATGCGATATTGAACTTGTACCGTAAACGAGTTTCTTGTAAACAGAGCCATCCCAAACTTTGGGGTGGCTGTGTCTTTTTGATTTTAATTTCCCTAAGCTGCAGGACCATAAGTGGAAGTGCCCTAGGCTCTGTTGCTTTGTTTTTTAGATGTTTCAGGAAACACCATACACTTCTCCCGAGTGGCTGTTGGCAATTTACATCCCGCCCATCAGCATAACAAGGCTCCCAGTTCTCCATGGCCTGTCCTGCCTTTCTGGATTTTACACTTTTTTCAGATGGCCCTTTTGACGGGGGGGAAGTGAGACTTCATTGTAGTGCAGATTTCCTTTGCAAGCTTGCTTGGTTGGCCAAAAAGGGCGTATGCGTTTTTTCCTGAATATATTCAGGAAAAAACGCATACGCCCTTTTTGGCCAAGTGCATCATTGTCGACCTTCTGCCTCTTTTCCTATGCTTTAAATGCAATTCCAGTCTACCTCCTGAAATCGGTTTCCTGCAATTCTGCCCGGCTTTCAAGTCCTCTTGGCAGCCTTACTTCAGTATATTTTTGGATGATAGCTGTCATTTATAACTCTGCAGGTTTGTGAATTACAGTGCCCCTGAGCTCCTTTCTTCAACTCGCTTTCTTGTGAGCTGGCCGCAACACCGCAGGATTGCTTCAGGCCCTAATCTGGTTCCGGCATGGCACGCTGAGCCTTTGGTTAATTCCTCTTCCTGGTGGGAAATGAGAGTTAAATTTTCCCGTCAAGACACCTCCAGCTAGTCTCTCATTGGTTCTCCCTATTCCTGTTCATCTTCCGCGGAATTTGCAAACTGGGCCAAACAGGAGGTTAAAGGCACTGACTCTCCAAGTCGGGAGAGTGTTAGTAAAGCATCTGGAATGTTGCACCCGAGTACCAGGGGACGAGAACTGAGACATATTTCGACACGTCTCCCGATCACACGGTTGATCATACTCTGGGTTCCACATGCATGTTTTAGCTGAAGGAAGAATCCCTTACACCTGGAGAGTTGAGACCCGTGGAATGGATACCATGCAATATGACTTCAAAGGGTCTTCATTTGCTCACCAAAACTCTCCAATCCTATCACTGCTGCGTTTTTGCCCCTGTACTCACGATTGATTCACTTTCAGAGACATAGCAATCCATAGGTTTTAAGATACTTACTAGTCAGGTACATGATTAGGCGTTTAATATGGGGTTTTGAGTCCATTTCGTTGAGCAAGGAGTAGCTCTTGTCTATTACATATTTGGCTTAAGGAACTTTATCTGTGCTCATTTCAATCTCTGGTTTTATGCAGCACCCCAACTCACCTTTCCCCTTAAGCAAGCATAAGTTGATTTTCTGAATTTGGGACCATGTTCTGTTTTGAAATTCAGTTCCTGTGTAGCCAAGTTTACATTCCGTGTATTAGTGATATCTTATGATGTTTCTTTTTCTGTGTGACTTATTTCAGTTAGAATCATCATACCTGAATCCACTCATTATGCTGCTATGGGCCTGATGACATAGATGTCATTGCTGAGTGATATTGCATTGTACGTAAGTACCACAACTTCTTTATCCATTTTTCGCTTTATGCGATATTGAACTTGTACCGTAAACGAGTTTCTTGTAAACAGAGCCATCCCAAACTTTGGGGTGGCTGAGTCTTTTTGATTTTAATTTCCCTAAGCTGCAGGACCATAAGTGGAAGTGCCCTAGGCTCTGTTGCTTTGTTTTTTAGATGTTTCAGGAAACACCATACACTTCTCCCAAGTGGCTGTTGGCAATTTACATCCCGCCCATCAGCATAACAAGGCTCCCAGTTCTCCATGGCCTGTCCTGCCTTTCTGGATTTTACACTTTTTTCAGATGGCCCTTTTGACGGGGGGGAAGTGAGACTTCATTGTAGTGCAGATTTCCTTTGCAAGCTTGCTTGGTTGGCCAAAAAGGGCGTATGCGTTTTTTCCTGAATATATTCAGGAAAAAACGCATACGCCCTTTTTGGCCAAGTGCATCATTGTCGACCTTCTGCCTCTTTTCCTATGCTTTAAATGCAATTCCAGTCTACCTCCTGAAATCGGTTTCCTGCAATTCTGCCCGGCTTTCAAGTCCTCTTGGCAGCCTTACTTCAGTATATTTTTGGATGATAGCTGTCATTTATAACTCTGCAGGTTTGTGAATTACAGTGCCCCTGAGCTCCTTTCTTCAACTCGCTTTCTTGTGAGCTCGCTGCAACACCGCAGGATTTCTTCAGGCCCTAATCTGGTTCCGGCATGGCACGCTGAGCCTTTGGTTAATTCCTCTTCCTGGTGGGAAATGAGAGTTAAATTTTCCCGTCCAGACACCTCCAGCTAGTCTCTCATTGGTTCTCCCTATTCCTGTTCATCTTCCGCGGAATTTGCAAACTGGGCCAAACAGGAGGTTAAAGGCACTGACTCTCCAAGTCGGGAGAGTGTTAGTAAAGCATCTGGAATGTTGCACCCGAGTACCAGGGGACGAGAACTGAGACATATTTCGACACGTCTCCCGATCACACGGTTGATCATACTCTGGGTTCCACATGCATGTTTTAGCTGAAGGAAGAATCCCTTAAACCTGGAGAGTTGAGACCCGTGGAATGGGTACCATGCAATATGACTTCAAAGGGTCTTCATTTGCTCACCAAAACTCTCCAATCCTATCACTGCTGCGTTTTTGCCCCTGTACTCACGATTGATTCACTTTCAGAGACATAGCAATCCATAGGTTTTAAGATACTTACTAGTCAGGTACATTATTAGGTGTTTAATATGGGGTTTTGAGTCCATTTCGTTGAGCAAGGAGTAGCTCTTGTCTATTACATATTTGGCTTAAGGAACTTTATCTGTGCTCATTTCAATCTCTGGTTTTATGCAGCACCCCAACTCACCTTTCCCCTTAAGCAAGCATAAGTTGGTTTTCTAAATTTGGGACCATGTTCTGTTTTGAAATTCAGTTCCTGTGTAGCCAAGTTTACATTCCGTGTATTAGTGATATCTTATGATGTTTCTTTTTCTGTGTGACTTATTTCAGTTAGAATCATCATACCTGAATCCACTCATTATGCTGCTATGGGCCTGATGACATAGATGTCATTGCTGAGTGATATTGCATTGTACGTAAGTACCACAACTTCTTTATCCATTTTTCGCTTTATGCGATATTGAACTTGTACCGTAAACGAGTTTCTTGTAAACAGAGCCATCCCAAACTTTGGGGTGGCTGAGTCTTTTTGATTTTAATTTCCCTAAGCTGCAGGACCATAAGTGGAAGTGCCCTAGGCTCTGTTGCTTTGTTTTTTAGATGTTTCAGGAAACACCATACACTTCTCCCAAGTGGCTGTTGGCAATTTACATCCCGCCCATCAGCATAACAAGGCTCCCAGTTCTCCATGGCCTGTCCTGCCTTTCTGGATTTTACACTTTTTTCAGATGGCCCTTTTGACGGGGGGGAAGTGAGACTTCATTGTAGTGCAGATTTCCTTTGCAAGCTTGCTTGGTTGGCCAAAAAGGGCGTATGCGTTTTTTCCTGAATATATTCAGGAAAAAACGCATACGCCCTTTTTGGCCAAGTGCATCATTGTCGACCTTCTGCCTCTTTTCCTATGCTTTAAATGCAATTCCAGTCTACCTCCTGAAATCGGTTTCCTGCAATTCTGCCCGGCTTTCAAGTCCTCTTGGCAGCCTTACTTCAGTATATTTTTGGATGATAGCTGTCATTTATAACTCTGCAGGTTTGTGAATTACAGTGCCCCTGAGCTCCTTTCTTCAACTCGCTTTCTTGTGAGCTCGCTGCAACACCGCAGGATTTCTTCAGGCCCTAATCTGGTTCCGGCATGGCACGCTGAGCCTTTGGTTAATTCCTCTTCCTGGTGGGAAATGAGAGTTAAATTTTCCCGTCCAGACACCTCCAGCTAGTCTCTCATTGGTTCTCCCTATTCCTGTTCATCTTCCGCGGAATTTGCAAACTGGGCCAAACAGGAGGTTAAAGGCACTGACTCTCCAAGTCGGGAGAGTGTTAGTAAAGCATCTGGAATGTTGCACCCGAGTACCAGGGGACGAGAACTGAGACATATTTCGACACGTCTCCCGATCACACGGTTGATCATACTCTGGGTTCCACATGCATGTTTTAGCTGAAGGAAGAATCCCTTAAACCTGGAGAGTTGAGACCCGTGGAATGGGTACCATGCAATATGACTTCAAAGGGTCTTCATTTGCTCACCAAAACTCTCCAATCCTATCACTGCTGCGTTTTTGCCCCTGTACTCACGATTGATTCACTTTCAGAGACATAGCAATCCATAGGTTTTAAGATACTTACTAGTCAGGTACATTATTAGGTGTTTAATATGGGGTTTTGAGTCCATTTCGTTGAGCAAGGAGTAGCTCTTGTCTATTACATATTTGGCTTAAGGAACTTTATCTGTGCTCATTTCAATCTCTGGTTTTATGCAGCACCCCAACTCACCTTTCCCCTTAAGCAAGCATAAGTTGGTTTTCTAAATTTGGGACCATGTTCTGTTTTGAAATTCAGTTCCTGTGTAGCCAAGTTTACATTCCGTGTATTAGTGATATCTTATGATGTTTCTTTTTCTGTGTGACTTATTTCAGTTAGAATCATCATACCTGAATCCACTCATTATGCTGCTATGGGCCTGATGACATAGATGTCATTGCTGAGTGATATTGCATTGTACGTAAGTACCACAACTTCTTTATCCATTTTTCGCTTTATGCGATATTGAACTTGTACCGTAAACGAGTTTCTTGTAAACAGAGCCATCCCAAACTTTGGGGTGGCTGTGTCTTTTTGATTTTAATTTCCCTAAGCTACAGGACCATAAGTGGAAGTGCCCTAGGCTCTGTTGCTTTGTTTTTTAGATGTTTCAGGAAACACCATACACTTCTCCCGAGTGGCTGTTGGCAATTTACATCCCGCCCATCAGCATAACAAGGCTCCCAGTTCTCCATGGCCTGTCCTGCCTTTCTGGATTTTACACTTTTTTCAGATGGCCCTTTTGACGGGGGGGAAGTGAGACTTCATTGTAGTGCAGATTTCCTTTGCAAGCTTGCTTGGTTGGCCAAAAAGGGCGTATGCGTTTTTTCCTGAATATATTCAGGAAAAAACGCATACGCCCTTTTTGGCCAAGTGCATCATTGTCGACCTTCTGCCTCTTTTCCTATGCTTTAAATGCAATTCCAGTCTACCTCCTGAAATCGGTTTCCTGCAATTCTGCCCGGCTTTCAAGTCCTCTTGGCAGCCTTACTTCAGTATATTTTTGGATGATAGCTGTCATTTATAACTCTGCAGGTTTGTGAATTACAGTGCCCCTGAGCTCCTTTCTTCAACTCGCTTTCTTGTGAGCTGGCCGCAACACCGCAGGATTGCTTCAGGCCCTAATCTGGTTCCGGCATGGCACGCTGAGCCTTTGGTTAATTCCTCTTCCTGGTGGGAAATGAGAGTTAAATTTTCCCGTCCAGACACCTCCAGCTAGTCTCTCATTGGTTCTCCCTATTCCTGTTCATCTTCCGTGGAATTTGCAAACTGGGCCAAACAGGAGGTTAAAGGCACTGACTCTCCAAGTCGGGAGAGTGTTAGTAAAGCATCTGGAATGTTGCACCCGAGTACCAGGGGACGAGAACTGAGACATATTTCAACACGTCTCCCGATCACACGGTTGATCATACTCTGGGTTCCACATGCATGTTTTAGCTGAAGGAAGAATCCCTTAAACCTGGAGAGTTGAGACCCGTGGAATGGGTACCATGCAATATGATTTCAAAGGGTCTTCATTTGCTCACCAAAACTCTCCAATCCTATCACTGCTGCGTTTTTGCCCCTGTACTCACGATTGATTCACTTTCAGAGACATAGCAATCCATAGGTTTTAAGATACTTACTAGTCAGGTACATTATTAGGCGTTTAATATGGGGTTTTGAGTCCATTTCGTTGAGCAAGGAGTAGCTCTTGTCTATTACATATTTGGCTTAAGGAACTTTATCTGTGCTCACTTCAATCTCTGGTTTTATGCAGCACCCCAACTCACCTTTCCCCTTAAGCAGGCATAAGTTGATTTTCTAAATTTGGGACCATGTTCTGTTTTGAAATTCAGTTCCTGTGTAGCCAAGTTTACATTCCGTGTATTAGTGATATCTTATGATGTTTCTTTTTCTGTGTGACTTATTTCAGTTAGAATCATCATACCTGAATCCACTCATTATGCTGCTATGGGCCTGATGACATAGATGTCATTGCTGAGTGATATTGCATTGTACGTAAGTACCACAACTTCTTTATCCATTTTTCGCTTTATGCGATATTGAACTTGTACCGTAAACGAGTTTCTTGTAAACAGAGCCATCCCAAACTTTGGGGTGGCTGTGTCTTTTGGATTTTAATTTCCCTAAGCTGCAGGACCATAAGTGGAAGTGCCCTAGGCTCTGTTGCTTTGTTTTTTAGATGTTTCAGGAAACACCATACACTTCTCCCGAGTGGCTGTTGGCAATTTACATCCCGCCCATCAGCATAACAAGGCTCCCAGTTCTCCATGGCCTGTCCTGCCTTTCTGGATTTTACACTTTTTTCAGATGGCCCTTTTGACGGGGGGGAAATGAGACTTCATTGTAGTGCAGATTTCCTTTGCAAGCTTGCTTGGTTGGCCAAAAAGGACGTATGCGTTTTTTCCTGAATATATTCAGGAAAAAACGCATACGCCCTTTTTGGCCAAGTGCATCATTGTCGACCTTCTGCCTCTTTTCCTATGCTTTAAATGCAATTCCAGTCTACCTCCTGAAATCGGTTTCCTGCAATTCTGCCCGGCTTTCAAGTCCTCTTGGCAGCCTTACTTCAGTATATTTTTGGATGATAGCTGTCATTTATAACTCTGCAGGTTTGTGAATTACAGTGCCCCTGAGCTCCTTTCTTCAACTCGCTTTCTTGTGAGCTGCCCGCAACACCGCAGGATTGCTTCAGGCCCTAATCTGGTTCCGGCATGGCACGCTGAGCCTTTGGTTAATTCCTCTTCCTGGTGGGAAATGAGAGTTAAATTTTCCCGTCCAGACACCTCCAGCTAGTCTCTCATTGGTTCTCCCTATTCCTGTTCATCTTCCGCGGAATTTGCAAACTGGGCCAAACAGGAGGTTAAAGGCACTGACTCTCCAAGTCGGGAGAGTGTTAGTAAAGCATCTGGAATGTTGCACCCGAGTACCAGGGGACGAGAACTGAGACATATTTCAACACGTCTCCCGATCACACGGTTGATCATACTCTGGGTTCCACATGCATGTTTTAGCTGAAGGAAGAATCCCTTAAACCTGGAGAGTTGAGACCCGTGGAATGGGTACCATGCAATATGACTTCAAAGGGTCTTCATTTGCTCACCAAAACTCTCCAATCCTATCACTGCTGCGTTTTTGCCCCTGTACTCACGATTGATTCACTTTCAGAGACATAGCAATCCATAGGTTTTAAGATACTTACTAGTCAGGTACATTATTAGGCGTTTAATATGGGGTTTTGAGTCCATTTCGTTGAGCAAGGAGTAGCTCTTGTCTATTACATATTTGGCTTAAGGAACTTTATCTGTGCTCATTTCAACCTCTGGTTTTATGCAGCACCCCAACTCACCTTTCCCCTTAAGCAAGCATAAGTTGATTTTCTAAATTTGGGACCATGTTCTGTTTTGAAATTCAGTTCGTGTAGCCAAGTTTACATTCCGTGTATTAGTGATATCTTATGATGTTTCTTTTTCTGTGTGACTTATTTCAGTTAGAATCATCATACCTGAATCCACTCATTATGCTGCTATGGGCCTGATGACATAGATGTCATTGCTGAGTGATATTGCATTGTACGTAAGTACCACAACTTCTTTATCCATTTTTCGCTTTATGCGATATTGAACTTGTACCGTAAATGAGTTTCTTGTAAACAGAGCCATCCCAAACGTTGGGGTGGCTGTGTCTTTTTGATTTTAATTTCCCTAAGCTATAGGACCATAAGTGGAAGTGCCCTAGGCTCTGTTGCTTTGTTTTTTAGATGTTTCAGGAAACACCATACACTTCTCCCGAGTGGCTGTTGGCAATTTACATCCCGCCCATCAGCATAACAAGGCTCCCAGTTCTCCATGGCCTGTCCTGCCTTTCTGGATTTTACACTTTTTTCAGATGGCCCTTTTGACGGGGGGGAAGTGAGACTTCATTGTAGTGCAGATTTCCTTTGCAAGCTTGCTTGGTTGGCCAAAAAGGGCGTATGCGTTTTTTCCTGAATATATTCAGGAAAAAACGCATACGCCCTTTTTGGCCAAGTGCATCATTGTCGACCTTCTGCCTCTTTTCCTATGCTTTAAATGCAATTCCAGTCTACCTCCTGAAATCGGTTTCCTGCAATTCTGCCCGGCTTTCAAGTCCTCTTGGCAGCCTTACTTCAGTATATTTTTGGATGATAGCTGTCATTTATAACTCTGCAGGTTTGTGAATTACAGTGCCCCTGAGCTCCTTTCTTCAACTCGCTTTCTTGTGAGCTGGCCGCAACACCGCAGGATTGCTTCAGGCCCTAATCTGGTTCCGGCATGGCACGCTGAGCCTTTGGTTAATTCCTCTTCCTGGTGGGAAATGAGAGTTAAATTTTCCCGTCAAGACACCTCCAGCTAGTCTCTCATTGGTTCTCCCTATTCCTGTTCATCTTCCGCGGAATTTGCAAACTGGGCCAAACAGGAGGTTAAAGGCACTGACTCTCCAAGTCGGGAGAGTGTTAGTAAAGCATCTGGAATGTTGCACCCGAGTACCAGGGGACGAGAACTGAGACATATTTCAACACGTCTCCCGATCACACGGTTGATCATACTCTGGGTTCCACATGCATGTTTTAGCTGAAGGAAGAATCCCTTAAACCTGGAGAGTTGAGACCCGTGGAATGGGTACCATGCAATATGACTTCAAAGGGTCTTCATTTGCTCACCAAAACTCTCCAATCCTATCACTGCTGCGTTTTTGCCCCTGTACTCACGATTGATTCACTTTCAGAGACATAGCAATCCATAGGTTTTAAGATACTTACTAGTCAGGTACATTATTAGGCGTTTAATATGGGGTTTTGAGTCCATTTCGTTGAGCAAGGAGTAGCTCTTGTCTATTACATATTTGGCTTAAGGAACTTTATCTGTGCTCATTTCAACCTCTGGTTTTATGCAGCACCCCAACTCACCTTTCCCCTTAAGCAAGCATAAGTTGATTTTCTAAATTTGGGACCATGTTCTGTTTTGAAATTCAGTTCGTGTAGCCAAGTTTACATTCCGTGTATTAGTGATATCTTATGATGTTTCTTTTTCTGTGTGACTTATTTCAGTTAGAATCATCATACCTGAATCCACTCATTATGCTGCTATGGGCCTGATGACATAGATGTCATTGCTGAGTGATATTGCATTGTACGTAAGTACCACAACTTCTTTATCCATTTTTCGCTTTATGCGATATTGAACTTGTACCGTAAATGAGTTTCTTGTAAACAGAGCCATCCCAAACTTTGGGGTGGCTGTGTCTTTTTGATTTTAATTTCCCTAAGCTATAGGACCATAAGTGGAAGTGCCCTAGGCTCTGTTGCTTTGTTTTTTAGATGTTTCAGGAAACACCATACACTTCTCCCGAGTGGCTGTTGGCAATTTACATCCCGCCCATCAGCATAACAAGGCTCCCAGTTCTCCATGGCCTGTCCTGCCTTTCTGGATTTTACACTTTTTTCAGATGGCCCTTTTGACGGGGGGGAAGTGAGACTTCATTGTAGTGCAGATTTCCTTTGCAAGCTTGCTTGGTTGGCCAAAAAGGACGTATGCGTTTTTTCCTGAATATATTCAGGAAAAAACGCATACGCCCTTTTTGGCCAAGTGCATCATTGTCGACCTTCTGCCTCTTTTCCTATGCTTTAAATGCAATTCCAGTCTACCTCCTGAAATCGGTTTCCTGCAATTCTGCCCGGCTTTCAAGTCCTCTTGGCAGCCTTACTTCAGTATATTTTTGGATGATAGCTGTCATTTATAACTCTGCAGGTTTGTGAATTACAGTGCCCCTGAGCTCCTTTCTTCAACTCGCTTTCTTGTGAGCTGGCCGCAACACCGCAGGATTGCTTCAGGCCCTAACCTGGTTCCGGCATGGCACGCTGAGCCTTTGGTTAATTCCTCTTCCTGGTGGGAAATGAGAGTTAAATTTTCCCGTCAAGACACCTCCAGCTAGTCTCTCACTGGTTCTGCCTATTCCTGTTCATCTTCCGCGGAATTTGCAAACTGGGCCAAACAGGAGGTTAAAGGCACTGACTCTCCAAGTCGGGAGAGTGTTAGTAAAGCATCTGGAATGTTGCACCCGAGTCCCAGGGGACGAGAACTGAGACATATTTCAACACGTCTCCCGATCACACGGTTGATCATACTCTGGGTTCCACATGCATGTTTTAGCTGAAGGAAGAATCCCTTACACCTGGAGAGTTGAGACCCGTGGAATGGATACCATGCAATATGACTTCAAAGGGTCTTCATTTGCTCACCAAAACTCTCCAATCCTATCACTGCTGCGTTTTTGCCCCTGTACTCACGATTGATTCACTTTCAGAGACATAGCAATCCATAGGTTTTAAGATACTTACTAGTCAGGTACATTATTAGGCGTTTAATATGGGGTTTTGAGTCCATTTCGTTGAGCAAGGAGTAGCTCTTGTCTATTACATATTTGGCTTAAGGAACTTTATCTGTGCTCATTTCAATCTCTGGTTTTATGCAGCACCCCAACTCACCTTTCCCCTTAAGCAAGCATAAGTTGGTTTTCTAAATTTGGGACCATGTTCTGTTTTGAAATTCAGTTCCTGTGTAGCCAAGTTTACATTCCGTGTATTAGTGATATCTTATGATGTTTCTTTTTCTGTGTGACTTATTTCAGTTAGAATCATCATACCTGAATCCACTCATTATGCTGCTATGGGCCTGATGACATAGATGTCATTGCTGAGTGATATTGCATTGTGCGTAAGTACCACAACTTCTTTATCCATTTTTCGCTTTATGCGATATTGAACTTGTACCGTAAACGAGTTTCTTGTAAACAGAGCCATCCCAAACTTTGGGGTGGCTGTGTCTTTTGGATTTTAATTTCCCTAAGCTGCAGGACCATAAGTGGAAGTGCCCTAGGCTCTGTTGCTTTGTTTTTTAGATGTTTCAGGAAACACCATACACTTCTCCCGAGTGGCTGTTGGCAATTTACATCCCGCCCATCAGCATAACAAGGCTCCCAGTTCTCCATGGCCTGTCCTGCCTTTCTGGATTTTACACTTTTTTCAGATGGCCCTTTTGACGGGGGGGAAGTGAGACTTCATTGTAGTGCAGATTTCCTTTGCAAGCTTGCTTGGTTGGCCAAAAAGGGCGTATGCGTTTTTTCCTGAATATATTCAGGAAAAAACGCATACGCCCTTTTTGGCCAAGTGCATCATTGTCGACCTTCTGCCTCTTTTCCTATGCTTTAAATGCAATTCCAGTCTACCTCCTGAAATTGGTTTCCTGCAATTCTGCCCGGCTTTCAAGTCCTCTTGGCAGCCTTACTTCAGTATATTTTTGGATGATAGCTGTCATTTATAACTCTGCAGGTTTGTGAATTACAGTGCCCCTGAGCTCCTTTCTTCAACTCGCTTTCTTGTGAGCTGACCGCAACACCGCAGGATTGCTTCAGGCCCTAATCTGGTTCCGGCATGGCACGCTGAGCCTTTGGTTAATTCCTCTTCCTGGTGGGAAATGAGAGTTAAATTTTCCCGTCCAGACACCTCCAGCTAGTCTCTCATTGGTTCTCCCTATTCCTGTTCATCTTCCGCGGAATTTGCAAACTGGGCCAAACAGGAGGTTAAAGGCACTGACTCTCCAAGTCGGGAGAGTGTTAGTAAAGCATCTGGAATGTTGCACCCGAGTACCAGGGGACGAGAACTGAGACATATTTCAACACGTCTCCCGATCACACGGTTGATCATACTCTGGGTTCCACATGCATGTTTTAGCTGAGGGAAGAATCCCTTAAACCTGGAGAGTTGAGACCCGTGGAATGGGTACCATGCAATATGACTTCAAAGGGTCTTCATTTGCTCACCAAAACTCTCCAATCCTATCACTGCTGCGTTTTTGCCCCTGTACTCACGATTGATTCACTTTCAGAGACATAGCAATCCATAGGTTTTAAGATACTTACTAGTCAGGTACATTATTAGGCGTTTAATATGGGGTTTTGAGTCCATTTCGTTGAGCAAGGAGTAGCTCTTGTCTATTACATATTTGGCTTAAGGAACTTTATCTGTGCTCATTTCAACCTCTGGTTTTATGCAGCACCCCAACTCACCTTTCCCCTTAAGCAAGCATAAGTTGATTTTCTAAATTTGGGACCATGTTCTGTTTTGAAATTCAGTTCGTGTAGCCAAGTTTACATTCCATGTATTAGTGATATCTTATGATGTTTCTTTTTCTGTGTGACTTATTTCAGTTAGAATCATCATACCTGAATCCACTCATTATGCTGCTATGGGCCTGATGACATAGATGTCATTGCTGAGTGATATTGCATTGTACGTAAGTACCACAACTTCTTTATCCATTTTTCGCTTTATGCGATATTGAACTTGTACCGTAAATGAGTTTCTTGTAAACAGAGCCATCCCAAACTTTGGGGTGGCTGTGTCTTTTTGATTTTAATTTCCCTAAGCTATAGGACCATAAGTGGAAGTGCCCTAGGCTCTGTTGCTTTGTTTTTTAGATGTTTCAGGAAACACCATACACTTCTCCCGAGTGGCTGTTGGCAATTTACATCCCGCCCATCAGCATAACAAGGCTCCCAGTTCTCCATGGCCTGTCCTGCCTTTCTGGATTTTACACTTTTTTCAGATGGCCCTTTTGACGGGGGGGAAGTGAGACTTCATTGTAGTGCAGATTTCCTTTGCAAGCTTGCTTGGTTGGCCAAAAAGGGCGTATGCGTTTTTTCCTGAATATATTCAGGAAAAAACGCATACGCCCTTTTTGGCCAAGTGCATCATTGTCGACCTTCTGCCTCTTTTCCTATGCTTTAAATGCAATTCCAGTCTACCTCCTGAAATCGGTTTCCTGCAATTCTGCCCGGCTTTCAAGTCCTCTTGGCAGCCTTACTTCAGTATATTTTTGGATGATAGCTGTCATTTATAACTCTGCAGGTTTGTGAATTACAGTGCCCCTGAGCTCCTTTCTTCAACTCGCTTTCTTGTGAGCTGGCCGCAACACCGCAGGATTGCTTCAGGCCCTAATCTGGTTCCGGCATGGCACGCTGAGCCTTTGGTTAATTCCTCTTCCTGGTGGGAAATGAGAGTTAAATTTTCCCGTCAAGACACCTCCAGCTAGTCTCTCATTGGTTCTCCCTATTCCTGTTCATCTTCCGCGGAATTTGCAAACTGGGCCAAACAGGAGGTTAAAGGCACTGACTCTCCAAGTCGGGAGAGTGTTAGTAAAGCATCTGGAATGTTGCACCCGAGTCCCAGGGGACGAGAACTGAGACATATTTCAACACGTCTCCCGATCACACGGTTGATCATACTCTGGGTTCCACATGCATGTTTTAGCTGAAGGAAGAATCCCTTACACCTGGAGAGTTGAGACCCGTGGAATGGGTACCATGCAATATGACTTCAAAGGGTCTTCATTTGCTCACCAAAACTCTCCAATCCTATCACTGCTGCGTTTTTGCCCCTGTACTCACGATTGATTCACTTTCAGAGACATAGCAATCCATAGGTTTTAAGATACTTACTAGTCAGGTACATTATTAGGCGTTTAATATGGGGTTTTGAGTCCATTTCGTTGAGCAAGGAGTAGCTCTTGTCTATTACATATTTGGCTTAAGGAACTTTATCTGTGCTCATTTCAACCTCTGGTTTTATGCAGCACCCCAACTCACCTTTCCCCTTAAGCAAGCATAAGTTGATTTTCTAAATTTGGGACCATGTTCTGTTTTGAAATTCAGTTCGTGTAGCCAAGTTTACATTCCGTGTATTAGTGATATCTTATGATGTTTCTTTTTCTGTGTGACTTATTTCAGTTAGAATCATCATACCTGAATCCACTCATTATGCTGCTATGGGCCTGATGACATAGATGTCATTGCTGAGTGATATTGCATTGTACGTAAGTACCACAACTTCTTTATCCATTTTTCGCTTTATGCGATATTGAACTTGTACCGTAAATGAGTTTCTTGTAAACAGAGCCATCCCAAACTTTGGGGTGGCTGTGTCTTTTTGATTTTAATTTCCCTAAGCTGCAGGACGATAAGTGGAAGTGCCCTAGGCTCTGTTGCTTTGTTTTTTAGATGTTTCAGGAAACACCATACACTTCTCCCGAGTGGCTGTTGGCAATTTACATCCCGCCCATCAGCATAACAAGGCTCCCAGTTCTCCATGGCCTGTCCTGCCTTTCTGGATTTTACACTTTTTTCAGATGGCCCTTTTGACGGGGGGGAAGTGAGACTTCATTGTAGTGCAGATTTCCTTTGCAAGCTTGCTTGGTTGGCCAAAAAGGGCGTATGCGTTTTTTCCTGAATATATTCAGGAAAAAACGCATACGCCCTTTTTGGCCAAGTGCATCATTGTCGACCTTCTGCCTCTTTTCCTATGCTTTAAATGCAATTCCAGTCTACCTCCTGAAATCGGTTTCCTGCAATTCTGCCCGGCTTTCAAGTCCTCTTGGCAGCCTTACTTCAGTATATTTTTGGATGATAGCTGTCATTTATAACTCTGCAGGTTTGTGAATTACAGTGCCCCTGAGCTCCTTTCTTCAACTCGCTTTCTTGTGAGCTGGCCGCAACACCGCAGGATTGCTTCAGGCCCTAATCTGGTTCCGGCATGGCACGCTGAGCCTTTGGTTGATTCCTCTTCCTGGTGGGAAATGAGAGTTAAATTTTCCCGTCCAGACACCTCCAGCTAGTCTCTCATTGGTTCTCCCTATTCCTGTTCATCTTCCGCGGAATTTGCAAACTGGGCCAAACAGGAGGTTAAAGGCACTGACTCTCCAAGTCGGGAGAGTGTTAGTAAAGCATCTGGAATGTTGCACCCGAGTCCCAGGGGACGAGAACTGAGACATATTTCAACACGTCTCCCGATCACACGGTTGATCATACTCTGGGTTCCACATGCATGTTTTAGCTGAAGGAAGAATCCCTTACACCTGGAGAGTTGAGACCCGTGGAATGGGTACCATGCAATATGACTTCAAAGGGTCTTCATTTGCTCACCAAAACTCTCCAATCCTATCACTGCTGCGTTTTTGCCCCTGTACTCACGATTGATTCACTTTCAGAGACATAGCAATCCATAGGTTTTAAGATACTTACTAGTCAGGTACATTATTAGGCGTTTAATATGGGGTTTTGAGTCCATTTCGTTGAGCAAGGAGTAGCTCTTGTCTATTACATATTTGGCTTAAGGAACTTTATCTGTGCTCATTTCAATCTCTGGTTTTATGCAGCACCCCAACTCACCTTTCCCCTTAAGCAAGCATAAGTTGGTTTTCTAAATTTGGGACCATGTTCTGTTTTGAAATTCAGTTCCTGTGTAGCCAAGTTTACATTCCGTGTATTAGTGATATCTTATGATGTTTCTTTTTCTGTGTGACTTATTTCAGTTAGAATCATCATACCTGAATCCACTCATTATGCTGCTATGGGCCTGATGACATAGATGTCATTGCTGAGTGATATTGCATTGTACGTAAGTACCACAACTTCTTTATCCATTTTTCGCTTTATGCGATATTGAACTTGTACCGTAAACGAGTTTCTTGTAAACAGAGCCATCCCAAACTTTGGGGTGGCTGAGTCTTTTTGATTTTAATTTCCCTAAGCTGCAGGACCATAAGTGGAAGTGCCCTAGGCTCTGTTGCTTTGTTTTTTAGATGTTTCAGGAAACACCATACACTTCTCCCGAGTGGCTGTTGGCAATTTACATCCCGCCCATCAGCATAACAAGGCTCCCAGTTCTCCATGGCCTGTCCTGCCTTTCTGGATTTTACACTTTTTTCAGATGGCCCTTTTGACAGGGGGGAAGTGAGACTTCATTGTAGTGCAGATTTCCTTTGCAAGCTTGCTTGGTTGGCCAAAAAGGGCGTATGCGTTTTTTCCTGAATATATTCAGGAAAAAACGCATACGCCCTTTTTGGCCAAGTGCGTCATTGTCGACGTTCTGCCTCCTTTCCTATGCTTTAAACGCAATTCCAGTCTACCTCCTGAAATCGGTTTCCTGCAATTCTGCCCGGCTTTCAAGTCCTCTTGGCAGCCTTACTTCAGTATATTTTTGGATGATAGCTGTCATTTATAACTCTGCAGGTTTGTGAATTACAGTGCCCCTGAGCTCCTTTCTTCAACTCGCTTTCTTGTGAGCTGGCCGCAACACCGCAGGATTGCTTCAGGCCCTAATCTGGTTCCGGCATGGCACGCTGAGCCTTTGGTTAATTCCTCTTCCTGGTGGGAAATGAGAGTTAAATTTTCCCGTCCAGACACCTCCAGCTAGTCTCTCATTGGTTCTCCCTATTCCTGTTCATCTTCCGCGGAATTTGCAAACTGGGCCAAACAGGAGGTTAAAGGCACTGACTCTCCAAGTCGGGAGAGTGTTAATAAAGCATCTGGAATGTTGCACCCGAGTCCCAGGGGACGAGAACTGAGACATATTTCAACACGTCTCCCGATCACACGGTTGATCATACTCTGGGTTCCACATGCATGTTTTAGCTGAAGGAGGAATCCCTTAAACCTGGAGAGTTGAGACCCGTGGAATGGGTACCATGCAATATGACTTCAAAGGGTCTTCATTTGCTCACCAAAACTCTCCAATCCTACCACTGCTGCGTTTTTGCCCCTGTACTCACGATTGATTCACTTTCAGAGACATAGCAATCCATAGGTTTTAAGATACTTACTAGTCAGGTACATGATTAGGCGTTTAATATGGGGTTTTGAGTCCATTTCGTTGAGCAAGGAGTAGCTCTTGTCTATTACATATTTGGCTTAAGGAACTTTATCTGTGCTCATTTCAATCTCTGGTTTTATGCAGCACCCCAAGTCACCTTTCCCCTTAAGCAAGCATAAGTTGATTTTCTAAATTTGGGACCATGTTCTGTTTTGAAATTCAGTTCCTGTGTAGCCAAGTTTACATTCCGTGTATTAGTGATATCTTATGATGTTTCTTTTTCTGTGTGACTTATTTCAGTTAGAATCATCATACCTGAATCCACTCATTATGCTGCTATGGGCCTGATGACATAGATGTCATTGCTGAGTGATATTGCATTGTACGTAAGTACCACAACTTCTTTATCCATTTTTCGCTTTATGCGATATTGAACTTGTACCGTAAACGAGTTTCTTGTAAACAGAGCAATCCCAAACTTTGGGGTGGCTGTGTCTTTTTGATTTTAATTTCCCTGAGCTATAGGACCATAAGTGGAAGTGCCCTAGGCTCTGTTGCTTTGTTTTTTAGATGTTTCAGGAAACACCATACACTTCTCCCGAGTGGCTGTTGGCAATTTACATCCCGCCCATCAGCATAACAAGGCTCCCAGTTCTCCATGGCCTGTCCTGCTTTTCTGGATTTTACACTTTTTTCAGATGGCCCTTTTGACGGGGGGGGAAGTGAGACTTCATTGTAGTGCAGATTTCCTTTGCAAGCTTGCTTGGTTGGCCAAAAAGGGCGTATGCGTTTTTTCCTGAATATATTCAGGAAAAAACGCATACGCCCTTTTTGGCCAAGTGCATCATTGTCGACCTTCTGCCTCTTTTCCTATGCTTTAAATGCAATTCCAGTCTACCTCCTGAAATCGGTTTCCTGCAATTCTGCCCGGCTTTCAAGTCCTCTTGGCAGCCTTACTTCAGTATATTTTTGGATGATAGCTGTCATTTATAACTCTGCAGGTTTGTGAATTACAGTGCCCCTGAGCTCCTTTCTTCAACTCGCTTTCTTGTGAGCTGGCCGCAACACCGCAGGATTGCTTCAGGCCCTAATCTGGTTCCGGCATGGCACGCTGAGCCTTTGGTTAATTCCTCTTCCTGGTGGGAAATGAGAGTTAAATTTTCCCGTCCAGACACCTCCAGCTAGTCTCTCATTGGTTCTCCCTATTCCTGTTCATCTTCCGCGGAATTTGCAAACTGGGCCAAACAGGAGGTTAAAGGCACTGACTCTCCAAGTCGGGAGAGTGTTAGTAAAGCATCTGGAATGTTGCACCCGAGTCCCAGGGGACGAGAACTGAGACATATTTCAACACGTCTCCCGATCACACGGTTGATCATACTCTGGGTTCCACATGCATGTTTTAGCTGAAGGAGGAATCCCTTAAACCTGGAGAGTTGAGACCCGTGGAATGGGTACCATGCAATATGACTTCAAAGGGTCTTCATTTGCTCACCAAAACTCTCCAATCCTATCACTGCTGCGTTTTTGCCCCTGTACTCACGATTGATTCACTTTCAGAGACATAGCAATCCATAGGTTTTAAGATACTTACTAGTCAGGTACATGATTAGGCGTTTAATATGGGGTTTTGAGTCCATTTCGTTGAGCAAGGAGTAGCTCTTGTCTATTACATATTTGGCTTAAGGAACTTTATCTGTGCTCATTTCAATCTCTGGTTTTATGCAGCACCCCAAGTCACCTTTCCCCTTAAGCAAGCATAAGTTGATTTTCTAAATTTGGGACCATGTTCTGTTTTGAAATTCAGTTCCTGTGTAGCCAAGTTTACATTCCGTGTATTAGTGATATCTTATGATGTTTCTTTTTCTGTGTGACTTATTTCAGTTAGAATCATCATACCTGAATCCACTCATTATGCTGCTATGGGCCTGATGACATAGATGTCATTGCTGAGTGATATTGCATTGTACGTAAGTACCACAACTTCTTTATCCATTTTTCGCTTTATGCGATATTGAACTTGTACCGTAAACGAGTTTCTTGTAAACAGAGCCATCCCAAACTTTGGGGTGGCTGTGTCTTTTTGATTTTAATTTCCCTGAGCTATAGGACCATAAGTGGAAGTGCCCTAGGCTCTGTTGCTTTGTTTTTTAGATGTTTCAGGAAACACCATACACTTCTCCCGAGTGGCTGTTGGCAATTTACATCCCGCCCATCAGCATAACAAGGCTCCCAGTTCTCCATGGCCTGTCCTGCCTTTCTGGATTTTACACTTTTTTCAGATGGCCCTTTTGACGGGGGGGGAAGTGAGACTTCATTGTAGTGCAGATTTCCTTTGCAAGCTTGCTTGGTTGGCCAAAAAGGGCGTATGCGTTTTTTCCTGAATATATTCAGGAAAAAACGCATACGCCCTTTTTGGCCAAGTGCATCATTGTCGACCTTCTGCCTCTTTTCCTATGCTTTAAATGCAATTCCAGTCTACCTCCTGAAATCGGTTTCCTGCAATTCTGCCCGGCTTTCAAGTCCTCTTGGCAGCCTTACTTCAGTATATTTTTGGATGATAGCTGTCATTTATAACTCTGCAGGTTTGTGAATTACAGTGCCCCTGAGCTCCTTTCTTCAACTCGCTTTCTTGTGAGCTGGCCGCAACACCGCAGGATTGCTTCAGGCCCTAATCTGGTTCCGGCATGGCACGCTGAGCCTTTGGTTAATTCCTCTTCCTGGTGGGAAATGAGAGTTAAATTTTCCCGTCCAGACACCTCCAGCTAGTCTCTCATTGGTTCTCCCTATTCCTGTTCATCTTCCGCGGAATTTGCAAACTGGGCCAAACAGGAGGTTAAAGGCACTGACTCTCCAAGTCGGGAGAGTGTTAGTAAAGCATCTGGAATGTTGCACCCGAGTACCAGGGGACGACAACTGAGACATATTTCAACACGTCTCCCGATCACACGGTTGATCATACTCTGGGTTCCACATGCATGTTTTAGCTGAAGGAGGAATCCCTTAAACCTGGAGAGTTGAGACCCGTGGAATGGGTACCATGCAATATGACTTCAAAGGGTCTTCATTTGCTCACCAAAACTCTCCAATCCTATCACTGGTGCGTTTTTGCCCCTGTACTCACGATTGATTCACTTTCAGAGACATAGCAATCCATAGGTTTTAAGATACTTACTAGTCAGGTACATGATTAGGCGTTTAATATGGGGTTTTGAGTCCATTTCGTTGAGCAAGGAGTAGCTCTTGTCTATTACATATTTGGCTTAAGGAACTTTATCTGTGCTCATTTCAATCTCTGGTTTTATGCAGCACCCCAAGTCACCTTTCCCCTTAAGCAAGCATAAGTTGATTTTCTAAATTTGGGACCATGTTCTGTTTTGAAATTCAGTTCCTGTGTAGCCAAGTTTACATTCCGTGTATTAGTGATATCTTATGATGTTTCTTTTTCTGTGTGACTTATTTCAGTTAGAATCATCATACCTGAATCCACTCATTATGCTGCTATGGGCCTGATGACATAGATGTCATTGCTGAGTGATATTGCATTGTACGTAAGTACCACAACTTCTTTATCCATTTTTCGCTTTATGCGATATTGAACTTGTACCGTAAACGAGTTTCTTGTAAACAGAGCCATCCCAAACTTTGGGGTGGCTGAGTCTTTTTGATTTTAATTTCCCTAAGCTGCAGGACCATAAGTGGAAGTGCCCTAGGCTCTGTTGCTTTGTTTTTTAGATGTTTCAGGAAACACCATACACTTCTCCCGAGTGGCTGTTGGCAATTTACATCCCGCCCATCAGCATAACAAGGCTCCCAGTTCTCCATGGCCTGTCCTGCCTTTCTGGATTTTACACTTTTTTCAGATGGCCCTTTTGACGGGGGGGAAGTGAGACTTCATTGTAGTGCAGATTTCCTTTGCAAGCTTGCTTGGTTGGCCAAAAAGGGCGTATGCGTTTTTTCCTGAATATATTCAGGAAAAAACGCATACGCCCTTTTTGGCCAAGTGCATCATTGTCGACCTTCTGCCTCTTTTCCTATGCTTTAAATGCAATTCCAGTCTACCTCCTGAAATCGGTTTCCTGCAATTCTGCCCGGCTTTCAAGTCCTCTTGGCAGCCTTACTTCAGTATATTTTTGGATGATAGCTGTCATTTATAACTCTGCAGGTTTGTGAATTACAGTGCCCCTGAGCTGCTTTCTTCAACTCGCTTTCTTGTGAGCTGGCCGCAACACCGCAGGATTGCTTCAGGCCCTAATCTGGTTCCGGCATGGCACGCTGAGCCTTTGGTTAATTCCTCTTCCTGGTGGGAAATGAGAGTTAAATTTTCCCGTCCAGACACCTCCAGCTAGTCTCTCATTGGTTCTCCCTATTCCTGTTCATCTTCCGCGGAATTTGCAAACTGGGCCAAACAGGAGGTTAAAGGCACTGACTCTCCAAGTCGGGAGAGTGTTAGTAAAGCATCTGGAATGTTGCACCCGAGTACCAGGGGACGAGAACTGAGACATATTTCAACACGTCTCCCGATCACACGGTTGATCATACTCTGGGTTCCACATGCATGTTTTAGCTGAAGGAGGAATCCCTTAAAACTGGAGAGTTGAGACCCGTGGAATGGGTACCATGCAATATGACTTCAAAGGGTCTTCATGTGCTCACCAAAACTCTCCAATCCTATCACTGCTGCGTTTTTGCCCCTGTACTCACGATTGATTCACTTTCAGAGACATAGCAATCCATAGGTTTTAAGATACTTACTAGTCAGGTACATGATTAGGCGTTTAATATGGGGTTTTGAGTCCATTTCGTTGAGCAAGGAGTAGCTCTTGTCTATTACATATTTGGCTTAAGGAACTTTATCTGTGCTCATTTCAATCTCTGGTTTTATGCAGCACCCCAAGTCACCTTTCCCCTTAAGCAAGCATAAGTTGATTTTCTAAATTTGGGACCATGTTCTGTTTTGAAATTCAGTTCCTGTGTAGCCAAGTTTACATTCCGTGTATTAGTGATATCTTATGATGTTTCTTTTTCTGTGTGACTTATTTCAGTTAGAATCATCATACCTGAATCCACTCATTATGCTGCTATGGGCCTGATGACATAGATGTCATTGCTGAGTGATATTGCATTGTACGTAAGTACCACAACTTCTTTATCCATTTTTCGCTTTATGCGATATTGAACTTGTACCGTAAACGAGTTTCTTGTAAACAGAGCCATCGCAAACTTTGGGGTGGCTGTGTCTTTTTGATTTTAATTTCCCTAAGCTGCAAGACCATAAGTGGAAGTGCCCTAGGCTCTGTTGCTTTGTTTTTTAGATGTTTCAGGAAACACCATACACTTCTCCCGAGTGGCTGTTGGCAATTTACATCCCGCCCATCAGCATAACAAGGCTCCCAGTTCTCCATGGCCTGTCCTGCCTTTCTGGATTTTACACTTTTTTCAGATGGCCCTTTTGACGGGGGGGAAGTGAGACTTCATTGTAGTGCAGATTTCCTTTGCAAGCTTGCTTGGTTGGCCAAAAAGGGCGTATGCGTTTTTTCCTGAATATATTCAGGAAAAAACGCATACGCCCTTTTTGGCCAAGTGCATCATTGTCGACCTTCTGCCTCTTTTCCTATGCTTTAAATGCAATTCCAGTCTACCTCCTGAAATCGGTTTCCTGCAATTCTGCCCGGCTTTCAAGTCCTCTTGGCAGCCTTACTTCAGTATATTTTTGGATGATAGCTATCATTTATAACTCTGCAGGTTTGTGAATTACAGTGCCCCTGAGCTCCTTTCTTCAACTCGCTTTCTTGTGAGCTGGCCGCAACACCGCAGGATTGCTTCAGGCCCTAATCTGGTTCCGGCATGGCACGCTGAGCCTTTGGTTAATTCCTCTTCCTGGTGGGAAATGAGAGTTAAATTTTCCCGTCCAGACACCTCCAGCTAGTCTCTCATTGGTTCTCCCTATTCCTGTTCATCTTCCGCGGAATTTGCAAACTGGGCCAAACAGGAGGTTAAAGGCACTGACTCTCCAAGTCGGGAGAGTGTTAGTAAAGCATCTGGAATGTTGCACCCGAGTCCCAGGGGACGAGAACTGAGACATATTTCAACACGTCTCCCGATCACACGGTTGATCATACTCTGGGTTCCACATGCATGTTTTAGCTGAAGGAAGAATCCCTTAAACCTGGAGAGTTGAGACCCGTGGAATGGGTACCATGCAATATGACTTCAAAGGGTCTTCATTTGCTCACCAAAACTCTCCAATCCTATCACTGCTGCGTTTTTGCCCCTGTACTCACGATTGATTCACTTTCAGAGACATAGCAATCCATAGGTTTTAAGATACTTACTAGTCAGGTACATTATTAGGCGTTTAATATGGGGTTTTGAGTCCATTTCGTTGAGCAAGGAGTAGCTCTTGTCTATTACATATTTGGCTTAAGGAACTTTATCTGTGCTCATTTCAACCTCTGGTTTTATGCAGCACCCCAACTCACCTTTCCCCTTAAGCAAGCATAAGTTGATTTTCTAAATTTGGGACCATGTTCTGTTTTGAAATTCAGTTCCTGTGTAGCCAAGTTTACATTCCGTGTATTAGTGATATCTTATGATGTTTCTTTTTCTGTGTGACTTATTTCAGTTAGAATCATCATACCTGAATCCACTCATTATGCTGCTATGGGCCTGATGACATAGATGTCATTGCTGAGTGATATTGCATTGTACGTAAGTACCACAACTTCTTTATCCATTTTTTGCTTTATGCGATATTGAACTTGTACCGTAAACGAGTTTCTTGTAAACAGAGCCATCCCAAACTTTGGGGTGGCTGTGTCTTTTTGATTTTAATTTCCCTAAGCTATAGGACCATAAGTGGAAGTGCCCTACGCTCTGTTGCTTTGTTTTTTAGATGTTTCAGGAAACACCATACACTTCTCCCGAGTGGCTGTTGGCAATTTACATCCCGCCCATCAGCATAACAAGGCTCCCAGTTCTCCATGGCCTGTCCTGCCTTTCTGGATTTTACACTTTTTTCAGATGGCCCTTTTGACGGGGGGGAAGTGAGACTTCATTGTAGTGCAGATTTCCTTTGCAAGCTTGCTTGGTTGGCCAAAAAGGACGTATGCGTTTTTTCCTGAATATATTCAGGAAAAAACGCATACGCCCTTTTTGGCCAAGTGCATCATTGTCGACCTTCTGCCTCTTTTCCTATGCTTTAAATGCAATTCCAGTCTACCTCCTGAAATCGGTTTCCTGCAATTCTGCCCGGCTTTCAAGTCCTCTTGGCAGCCTTACTTCAGTATATTTTTGGATGATAGCTGTCATTTATAACTCTGCAGGTTTGTGAATTACAGTGCCCCTGAGCTCCTTTCTTCAACTCGCTTTCTTGTGAGCTGGCCGCAACACCGCAGGATTGCTTCAGGCCCTAATCTGGTTCCGGCATGGCACGCTGAGCCTTTGGTTAATTCCTCTTCCTGGTGGGAAATGAGAGTTAAATTTTCCCGTCAAGACACCTCCAGCTAGTCTCTCACTGGTTCTGCCTATTCCTGTTCATCTTCCGCGGAATTTGCAAACTGGGCCAAACAGGAGGTTAAAGGCACTGACTCTCCAAGTCGGGAGAGTGTTAGTAAAGCATCTGGAATGTTGCACCCGAGTCCCAGGGGACGAGAACTGAGACATATTTCAACACGTCTCCCGATCACACGGTTGATCATACTCTGGGTTCCACATGCATGTTTTAGCTGAAGGAAGAATCCCTTACACCTGGAGAGTTGAGACCCGTGGAATGGATACCATGCAATATGACTTCAAAGGGTCTTCATTTGCTCACCAAAACTCTCCAATCCTATCACTGCTGCGTTTTTGCCCCTGTACTCACGATTGATTCACTTTCAGAGACATAGCAATCCATAGGTTTTAAGATACTTACTAGTCAGGTACATTATTAGGCGTTTAATATGGGGTTTTGAGTCCATTTCGTTGAGCAAGGAGTAGCTCTTGTCTATTACATATTTGGCTTAAGGAACTTTATCTGTGCTCATTTCAATCTCTGGTTTTATGCAGCACCCCAACTCACCTTTCCCCTTAAGCAAGCATAAGTTGGTTTTCTAAATTTGGGACCATGTTCTGTTTTGAAATTCAGTTCCTGTGTAGCCAAGTTTACATTCCGTGTATTAGTGATATCTTATGATGTTTCTTTTTCTGTGTGACTTATTTCAGTTAGAATCATCATACCTGAATCCACTCATTATGCTACTATGGGCCTGATGACATAGATGTCATTGCTGAGTGATATTGCATTGTGCGTAAGTACCACAACTTCTTTATCCATTTTTCGCTTTATGCGATATTGAACTTGTACCGTAAACGAGTTTCTTGTAAACAGAGCCATCCCAAACTTTGGGGTGGCTGTGTCTTTTGGATTTTAATTTCCCTAAGCTGCAGGACCATAAGTGGAAGTGCCCTAGGCTCTGTTGCTTTGTTTTTTAGATGTTTCAGGAAACACCATACACTTCTCCCGAGTGGCTGTTGGCAATTTACATCCCGCCCATCAGCATAACAAGGCTCCCAGTTCTCCATGGCCTGTCCTGCCTTTCTGGATTTTACACTTTTTTCAGATGGCCCTTTTGACGGGGGGGAAGTGAGACTTCATTGTAGTGCAGATTTCCTTTGCAAGCTTGCTTGGTTGGCCAAAAAGGGCGTATGCGTTTTTTCCTGAATATATTCAGGAAAAAACGCATACGCCCTTTTTGGCCAAGTGCATCATTGTCGACCTTCTGCCTCTTTTCCTATGCTTTAAATGCAATTCCAGTCTACCTCCTGAAATTGGTTTCCTGCAATTCTGCCCGGCTTTCAAGTCCTCTTGGCAGCCTTACTTCAGTATATTTTTGGATGATAGCTGTCATTTATAACTCTGCAGGTTTGTGAATTACAGTGCCCCTGAGCTCCTTTCTTCAACTCGCTTTCTTGTGAGCTGACCGCAACACCGCAGGATTGCTTCAGGCCCTAATCTGGTTCCGGCATGGCACGCTGAGCCTTTGGTTAATTCCTCTTCCTGGTGGGAAATGAGAGTTAAATTTTCCCGTCCAGACACCTCCAGCTAGTCTCTCATTGGTTCTCCCTATTCCTGTTCATCTTCCGCGGAATTTGCAAACTGGGCCAAACAGGAGGTTAAAGGCACTGACTCTCCAAGTCGGGAGAGTGTTAGTAAAGCATCTGGAATGTTGCACCCGAGTACCAGGGGACGAGAACTGAGACATATTTCAACACGTCTCCCGATCACACGGTTGATCATACTCTGGGTTCCACATGCATGTTTTAGCTGAAGGAAGAATCCCTTAAACCTGGAGAGTTGAGACCCGTGGAATGGGTACCATGCAATATGACTTCAAAGGGTCTTCATTTGCTCACCAAAACTCTCCAATCCTATCACTGCTGCGTTTTTGCCCCTGTACTCACGATTGATTCACTTTCAGAGACATAGCAATCCATAGGTTTTAAGATACTTACTAGTCAGGTACATTATTAGGCGTTTAATATGGGGTTTTGAGTCCATTTCGTTGAGCAAGGAGTAGCTCTTGTCTATTACATATTTGGCTTAAGGAACTTTATCTGTGCTCATTTCAACCTCTGGTTTTATGCAGCACCCCAACTCACCTTTCCCCTTAAGCAAGCATAAGTTGATTTTCTAAATTTGGGACCATGTTCTGTTTTGAAATTCAGTTCGTGTAGCCAAGTTTACATTCCATGTATTAGTGATATCTTATGATGTTTCTTTTTCTGTGTGACTTATTTCAGTTAGAATCATCATACCTGAATCCACTCATTATGCTGCTATGGGCCTGATGACATAGATGTCATTGCTGAGTGATATTGCATTGTACGTAAGTACCACAACTTCTTTATCCATTTTTCGCTTTATGCGATATTGAACTTGTACCGTAAATGAGTTTCTTGTAAACAGAGCCATCCCAAACTTTGGGGTGGCTGTGTCTTTTTGATTTTAATTTCCCTAAGCTATAGGACCATAAGTGGAAGTGCCCTAGGCTCTGTTGCTTTGTTTTTTAGATGTTTCAGGAAACACCATACACTTCTCCCGAGTGGCTGTTGGCAATTTACATCCCGCCCATCAGCATAACAAGGCTCCCAGTTCTCCATGGCCTGTCCTGCCTTTCTGGATTTTACACTTTTTTCAGATGGCCCTTTTGACGGGGGGGAAGTGAGACTTCATTGTAGTGCAGATTTCCTTTGCAAGCTTGCTTGGTTGGCCAAAAAGGGCGTATGCGTTTTTTCCTGAATATATTCAGGAAAAAACGCATACGCCCTTTTTGGCCAAGTGCATCATTGTCGACCTTCTGCCTCTTTTCCTATGCTTTAAATGCAATTCCAGTCTACCTCCTGAAATCGGTTTCCTGCAATTCTGCCCGGCTTTCAAGTCCTCTTGGCAGCCTTACTTCAGTATATTTTTGGATGATAGCTGTCATTTATAACTCTGCAGGTTTGTGAATTACAGTGCCCCTGAGCTCCTTTCTTCAACTCGCTTTCTTGTGAGCTGGCCGCAACACCGCAGGATTGCTTCAGGCCCTAATCTGGTTCCGGCATGGCACGCTGAGCCTTTGGTTAATTCCTCTTCCTGGTGGGAAATGAGAGTTAAATTTTCCCGTCAAGACACCTCCAGCTAGTCTCTCATTGGTTCTCCCTATTCCTGTTCATCTTCCGCGGAATTTGCAAACTGGGCCAAACAGGAGGTTAAAGGCACTGACTCTCCAAGTCGGGAGAGTGTTAGTAAAGCATCTGGAATGTTGCACCCGAGTCCCAGGGGACGAGAACTGAGACATATTTCAACACGTCTCCCGATCACACGGTTGATCATACTCTGGGTTCCACATGCATGTTTTAGCTGAAGGAAGAATCCCTTACACCTGGAGAGTTGAGACCCGTGGAATGGGTACCATGCAATATGACTTCAAAGGGTCTTCATTTGCTCACGAAAACTCTCCAATCCTATCACTGCTGCGTTTTTGCCCCTGTACTCACGATTGATTCACTTTCAGAGACATAGCAATCCATAGGTTTTAAGATACTTACTAGTCAGGTACATTATTAGGCGTTTAATATGGGGTTTTGAGTCCATTTCGTTGAGCAAGGAGTAGCTCTTGTCTATTACATATTTGGCTTAAGGAACTTTATCTGTGCTCATTTCAACCTCTGGTTTTATGCAGCACCCCAACTCACCTTTCCCCTTAAGCAAGCATAAGTTGATTTTCTAAATTTGGGACCATGTTCTGTTTTGAAATTCAGTTCGTGTAGCCAAGTTTACATTCCGTGTATTAGTGATATCTTATGATGTTTCTTTTTCTGTGTGACTTATTTCAGTTAGAATCATCATACCTGAATCCACTCATTATGCTGCTATGGGCCTGATGACATAGATGTCATTGCTGAGTGATATTGCATTGTACGTAAGTACCACAACTTCTTTATCCATTTTTCGCTTTATGCGATATTGAACTTGTACCGTAAATGAGTTTCTTGTAAACAGAGCCATCCCAAACTTTGGGGTGGATGTGTCTTTTTGATTTTAATTTCCCTAAGCTGCAGGACCATAAGTGGAAGTGCCCTAGGCTCTGTTGCTTTGTTTTTTAGATATTTCAGGAAACACCATACACTTCTCCCGAGTGGCTGTTGGCAATTTACATCCCGCCCATCAGCATAACAAGGCTCCCAGTTCTCCATGGCCTGTCCTGCCTTTCTGGATTTTACACTTTTTTCAGATGGCCCTTTTGACGGGGGGGAAGTGAGACTTCATTGTAGTGCAGATTTCCTTTGCAAGCTTGCTTGGTTGGCCAAAAAGGACGTATGCGTTTTTTCCTGAATATATTCAGGAAAAAACGCATACGCCCTTTTTGGCCAAGTGCGTCATTGTCGACGTTCTGCCTCCTTTCCTATGCTTTAAACGCAATTCCAGTCTACCTCCTGAAATCGGTTTCCTGCAATTCTGCCCGGCTTTCAAGTCCTCTTGGCAGCCTTACTTCAGTATATTTTTGGATGATAGCTGTCATTTATAACTCTGCAGGTTTGTGAATTACAGTGCCCCTGAGCTCCTTTCTTCAACTCGCTTTCTTGTGAGCTGGCCGCAACACCGCAGGATTGCTTCAGGCCCTAATCTGGTTCCGGCATGGCACGCTGAGCCTTTGGTTAATTCCTCTTCCTGGTGGGAAATGAGAGTTAAATTTTCCCGTCCAGACACCTCCAGCTAGTCTCTCATTGGTTCTCCCTATTCCTGTTCATCTTCCGCGGAATTTGCAAACTGGGCCAAACAGGAGGTTAAAGGCACTGACTCTCCAAGTCGGGAGAGTGTTAGTAAAGCATCTGGAATGTTGCACCCGAGTCCCAGGGGACGAGAACTGAGACATATTTCAACACGTCTCCCGATCACACGGTTGATCATACTCTGGGTTCCACATGCATGTTTTAGCTGAAGGAGGAATCCCTTAAACCTGGAGAGTTGAGACCCGTGGAATGGGTACCATGCAATATGACTTCAAAGGGTCTTCATTTGCTCACCAAAACTCTCCAATCCTATCACTGCTGCGTTTTTGCCCCTGTACTCACGATTGATTCACTTTCAGAGACATAGCAATCCATAGGTTTTAAGATACTTACTAGTCAGGTACATGATTAGGCGTTTAATATGGGGTTTTGAGTCCATTTCGTTGAGCAAGGAGTAGCTCTTGTCTATTACATATTTGGCTTAAGGAACTTTATCTGTGCTCATTTCAATCTCTGGTTTTATGCAGCACCCCAAGTCACCTTTCCCCTTAAGCAAGCATAAGTTGATTTTCTAAATTTGGGACCATGTTCTGTTTTGAAATTCAGTTCCTGTGTAGCCAAGTTTACATTCCGTGTATTAGTGATATCTTATGATGTTTCTTTTTCTGTGTGACTTATTTCAGTTAGAATCATCATACCTGAATCCACTCATTATGCTGCTATGGGCCTGATGACATAGATGTCATTGCTGAGTGATATTGCATTGTACGTAAGTACCACAACTTCTTTATCCATTTTTCGCTTTATGCGATATTGAACTTGTACCGTAAACGAGTTTCTTGTAAACAGAGCCATCCCAAACTTTGGGGTGGCTGTGTCTTTTTGATTTTAATTTCCCTGAGCTATAGGACCATAAGTGGAAGTGCCCTAGGCTCTGTTGCTTTGTTTTTTAGATGTTTCAGGAAACACCATACACTTCTCCCGAGTGGCTGTTGGCAATTTACATCCCGCCCATCAGCATAACAAGGCTCCCAGTTCTCCATGGCCTGTCCTGCCTTTCTGGATTTTACACTTTTTTCAGATGGCCCTTTTGACGGGGGGGAAGTGAGACTTCATTGTAGTGCAGATTTCCTTTGCAAGCTTGCTTGGTTGGCCAAAAAGGACGTATGCGTTTTTTCCTGAATATATTCAGGAAAAAACGCATACGCCCTTTTTGGCCAAGTGCATCATTGTCGACCTTCTGCCTCTTTTCCTATGCTTTAAATGCAATTCCAGTCTACCTCCTGAAATCGGTTTCCTGCAATTCTGCCCGGCTTTCAAGTCCTCTTGGCAGCCTTACTTCAGTATATTTTTGGATGATAGCTGTCATTTATAACTCTGCAGGTTTGTGAATTACAGTGCCCCTGAGCTCCTTTCTTCAACTCGCTTTCTTGTGAGCTGGCCGCAACACCGCAGGATTGCTTCAGGCCCTAATCTGGTTCCGGCATGGCACGCTGAGCCTTTGGTTAATTCCTCTTCCTGGTGGGAAATGAGAGTTAAATTTTCCCGTCCAGACACCTCCAGCTAGTCTCTCATTGGTTCTCCCTATTCCTGTTCATCTTCCGCGGAATTTGCAAACTGGGCCAAACAGGAGGTTAAAGGCACTGACTCTCCAAGTCGGGAGAGTGTTAGTAAAGCATCTGGAATGTTGCACCCGAGTACCAGGGGACGACAACTGAGACATATTTCAACACGTCTCCCGATCACACGGTTGATCATACTCTGGGTTCCACATGCATGTTTTAGCTGAAGGAGGAATCCCTTAAACCTGGAGAGTTGAGACCCGTGGAATGGGTACCATGCAATATGACTTCAAAGGGTCTTCATTTGCTCACCAAAACTCTCCAATCCTATCACTGGTGCGTTTTTGCCCCTGTACTCACGATTGATTCACTTTCAGAGACATAGCAATCCATAGGTTTTAAGATACTTACTAGTCAGGTACATGATTAGGCGTTTAATATGGGGTTTTGAGTCCATTTCGTTGAGCAAGGAGTAGCTCTTGTCTATTACATATTTGGCTTAAGGAACTTTATCTGTGCTCATTTCAATCTCTGGTTTTATGCAGCACCCCAAGTCACCTTTCCCCTTAAGCAAGCATAAGTTGATTTTCTAAATTTGGGACCATGTTCTGTTTTGAAATTCAGTTCCTGTGTAGCCAAGTTTACATTCCGTGTATTAGTGATATCTTATGATGTTTCTTTTTCTGTGTGACTTATTTCAGTTAGAATCATCATACCTGAATCCACTCATTATGCTGCTATGGGCCTGATGACATAGATGTCATTGCTGAGTGATATTGCATTGTACGTAAGTACCACAACTTCTTTATCCATTTTTCGCTTTATGCGATATTGAACTTGTACCGTAAACGAGTTTCTTGTAAACAGAGCCATCCCAAACTTTGGGGTGGCTGAGTCTTTTTGATTTTAATTTCCCTAAGCTGCAGGACCATAAGTGGAAGTGCCCTAGGCTCTGTTGCTTTGTTTTTTAGATGTTTCAGGAAACACCATACACTTCTCCCGAGTGGCTGTTGGCAATTTACATCCCGCCCATCAGCATAACAAGGCTCCCAGTTCTCCATGGCCTGTCCTGCCTTTCTGGATTTTACACTTTTTTCAGATGGCCCTTTTGACGGGGGGGAAGTGAGACTTCATTGTAGTGCAGATTTCCTTTGCAAGCTTGCTTGGTTGGCCAAAAAGGGCGTATGCGTTTTTTCCTGAATATATTCAGGAAAAAACGCATACGCCCTTTTTGGCCAAGTGCATCATTGTCGACCTTCTGCCTCTTTTCCTATGCTTTAAATGCAATTCCAGTCTACCTCCTGAAATCGGTTTCCTGCAATTCTGCCCGGCTTTCAAGTCCTCTTGGCAGCCTTACTTCAGTATATTTTTGGATGATAGCTGTCATTTATAACTCTGCAGGTTTGTGAATTACAGTGCCCCTGAGCTCCTTTCTTCAACTCGCTTTCTTGTGAGCTGGCCGCAACACCGCAGGATTGCTTCAGGCCCTAATCTGGTTCCGGCATGGCACGCTGAGCCTTTGGTTAATTCCTCTTCCTGGTGGGAAATGAGAGTTAAATTTTCCCGTCCAGACACCTCCAGCTAGTCTCTCATTGGTTCTCCCTATTCCTGTTCATCTTCCGCGGAATTTGCAAACTGGGCCAAACAGGAGGTTAAAGGCACTGACTCTCCAAGTCGGGAGAGTGTTAGTAAAGCATCTGGAATGTTGCACCCGAGTACCAGGGGACGAGAACTGAGACATATTTCAACACGTCTCCCGATCACACGGTTGATCATACTCTGGGTTCCACATGCATGTTTTAGCTGAAGGAGGAATCCCTTAAAACTGGAGAGTTGAGACCCGTGGAATGGGTACCATGCAATATGACTTCAAAGGGTCTTCATGTGCTCACCAAAACTCTCCAATCCTATCACTGCTGCGTTTTTGCCCCTGTACTCACGATTGATTCACTTTCAGAGACATAGCAATCCATAGGTTTTAAGATACTTACTAGTCAGGTACATGATTAGGCGTTTAATATGGGGTTTTGAGTCCATTTCGTTGAGCAAGGAGTAGCTCTTGTCTATTACATATTTGGCTTAAGGAACTTTATCTGTGCTCATTTCAATCTCTGGTTTTATGCAGCACCCCAAGTCACCTTTCCCCTTAAGCAAGCATAAGTTGATTTTCTAAATTTGGGACCATGTTCTGTTTTGAAATTCAGTTCCTGTGTAGCCAAGTTTACATTCCGTGTATTAGTGATATCTTATGATGTTTCTTTTTCTGTGTGACTTATTTCAGTTAGAATCATCATACCTGAATCCACTCATTATGCTGCTATGGGCCTGATGACATAGATGTCATTGCTGAGTGATATTGCATTGTACGTAAGTACCACAACTTCTTTATCCATTTTTCGCTTTATGCGATATTGAACTTGTACCGTAAACGAGTTTCTTGTAAACAGAGCCATCGCAAACTTTGGGGTGGCTGTGTCTTTTTGATTTTAATTTCCCTAAGCTGCAAGACCATAAGTGGAAGTGCCCTAGGCTCTGTTGCTTTGTTTTTTAGATGTTTCAGGAAACACCATACACTTCTCCCGAGTGGCTGTTGGCAATTTACATCCCGCCCATCAGCATAACAAGGCTCCCAGTTCTCCATGGCCTGTCCTGCCTTTCTGGATTTTACACTTTTTTCAGATGGCCCTTTTGACGGGGGGGAAGTGAGACTTCATTGTAGTGCAGATTTCCTTTGCAAGCTTGCTTGGTTGGCCAAAAAGGGCGTATGCGTTTTTTCCTGAATATATTCAGGAAAAAACGCATACGCCCTTTTTGGCCAAGTGCATCATTGTCGACCTTCTGCCTCTTTTCCTATGCTTTAAATGCAATTCCAGTCTACCTCCTGAAATCGGTTTCCTGCAATTCTGCCCGGCTTTCAAGTCCTCTTGGCAGCCTTACTTCAGTATATTTTTGGATGATAGCTATCATTTATAACTCTGCAGGTTTGTGAATTACAGTGCCCCTGAGCTCCTTTCTTCAACTCGCTTTCTTGTGAGCTGGCCGCAACACCGCAGGATTGCTTCAGGCCCTAATCTGGTTCCGGCATGGCACGCTGAGCCTTTGGTTAATTCCTCTTCCTGGTGGGAAATGAGAGTTAAATTTTCCCGTCCAGACACCTCCAGCTAGTCTCTCATTGGTTCTCCCTATTCCTGTTCATCTTCCGCGGAATTTGCAAACTGGGCCAAACAGGAGGTTAAAGGCACTGACTCTCCAAGTCGGGAGAGTGTTAGTAAAGCATCTGGAATGTTGCACCCGAGTCCCAGGGGACGAGAACTGAGACATATTTCAACACGTCTCCCGATCACACGGTTGATCATACTCTGGGTTCCACATGCATGTTTTAGCTGAAGGAAGAATCCCTTAAACCTGGAGAGTTGAGACCCGTGGAATGGGTACCATGCAATATGACTTCAAAGGGTCTTCATTTGCTCACCAAAACTCTCCAATCCTATCACTGCTGCGTTTTTGCCCCTGTACTCACGATTGATTCACTTTCAGAGACATAGCAATCCATAGGTTTTAAGATACTTACTAGTCAGGTACATTATTAGGCGTTTAATATGGGGTTTTGAGTCCATTTCGTTGAGCAAGGAGTAGCTCTTGTCTATTACATATTTGGCTTAAGGAACTTTATCTGTGCTCATTTCAACCTCTGGTTTTATGCAGCACCCCAACTCACCTTTCCCCTTAAGCAAGCATAAGTTGATTTTCTAAATTTGGGACCATGTTCTGTTTTGAAATTCAGTTCCTGTGTAGCCAAGTTTACATTCCGTGTATTAGTGATATCTTATGATGTTTCTTTTTCTGTGTGACTTATTTCAGTTAGAATCATCATACCTGAATCCACTCATTATGCTGCTATGGGCCTGATGACATAGATGTCATTGCTGAGTGATATTGCATTGTACGTAAGTACCACAACTTCTTTATCCATTTTTCGCTTTATGCGATATTGAACTTGTACCGTAAACGAGTTTCTTGTAAACAGAGCCATCCCAAACTTTGGGGTGGCTGTGTCTTTTTGATTTTAATTTCCCTAAGCTATAGGACCATAAGTGGAAGTGCCCTACGCTCTGTTGCTTTGTTTTTTAGATGTTTCAGGAAACACCATACACTTCTCCCGAGTGGCTGTTGGCAATTTACATCCCGCCCATCAGCATAACAAGGCTCCCAGTTCTCCATGGCCTGTCCTGCCTTTCTGGATTTTACACTTTTTTCAGATGGCCCTTTTGACGGGGGGGAAGTGAGACTTCATTGTAGTGCAGATTTCCTTTGCAAGCTTGCTTGGTTGGCCAAAAAGGGCGTATGCGTTTTTTCCTGAATATATTCAGGAAAAAACGCATACGCCCTTTTTGGCCAAGTGCATCATTGTCGACCTTCTGCCTCTTTTCCTATGCTTTAAATGCAATTCCAGTCTACCTCCTGAAATCGGTTTCGTGCAATTCTGCCCGGCTTTCAAGTCCTCTTGGCAGCCTTACTTCAGTATATTTTTGGATGATAGCTGTCATTTATAACTCTGCAGGTTTGTGAATTACAGTGCCCCTGAGCTCCTTTCTTCAACTCGCTTTCTTGTGAGCTGGCCGCAACACCGCAGGATTGCTTCAGGCCCTAATCTGGTTCCAGCATGGCACGCTGAGCCTTTGGTTAATTCCTCTTCCTGGTGGGAAATGAGAGTTAAATTTTCCCGTCAAGACACCTCCAGCTAGTCTCTCATTGGTTCTCCCTATTCCTGTTCATCTTCCGCGGAATTTGCAAACTGGGCCAAACAGGAGGTTAAAGGCACTGACTCTCCAAGTCGGGAGAGTGTTAGTAAAGCATCTGGAATGTTGCACCCGAGTCCCAGGGGACGAGAACTGAGACATATTTCAACACGTCTCCCGATCACACGGTTGATCATACTCTGGGTTCCACATGCATGTTTTAGCTGAAGGAAGAATCCCTAAAACCTGGAGAGTTGAGACCCGTGGAATGGGTACCACGCAATATGACTTCAAAGGGTCTTCATTTGCTCACCAAAACTCTCCAATCCTATCACTGCTGCGTTTTTGCCCCTGTACTCACGATTGATTCACTTTCAGAGACATAGCAATCCATAGGTTTTAAGATACTTACTAGTCAGGTACATTATTAGGCGTTTAATATGGGGTTTTGAGTCCATTTCGTTGAGCAAGGAGTAGCTCTTGTCTATTACATATTTGGCTTAAGGAACTTTATCTGTGCTCATGTCAATCTCTGGTTTTATGCAGCACCCCAACTCACCTTTCCCCTTAAGCAAGCATAAGTTGATTTTCTAAATTTGGGACCCTGTTCTGTTTTGAAATTCAGTTCCTGTGTAGCCAAGTTTACATTCCGTGTATTAGTGATATCTTATGATGTTTCTTTTTCTGTGTGACTTATTTCAGTTAGAATCATCATACCTGAATCCACTCATTATGCTGCTATGGGCCTGATGACATAGATGTCATTGCTGAGTGATATTGCATTGTACGTAAGTACCACAACTTCTTTATCCATTTTTCGCTTTATGCGATATTGAACTTGTACCGTAAACGAGTTTCTTGTAAACAGAGCCATCCCAAACTTTGGGGTGGCTGTGTCTTTTGGATTTTAATTTCCCTGAGCTATAGGACCATAAGTGGAAGTGCCCTAGGCTCTGTTGCTTTGTTTTTTAGATGTTTCAGGAAACACCATACACTTCTCCCGAGTGGCTGTTGGCAATTTACATCCCGCCCATCAGCATAACAAGGCTCCCAGTTCTCCATGGCCTGTCCTGCCTTTCTGGATTTTACACTTTTTTCAGATGGCCCTTTTGACGGGGGGGAAGTGAGACTTCATTGTAGTGCAGATTTCCTTTGCAAGCTTGCTTGGTTGGCCAAAAAGGGCGTATGCGTTTTTTCCTGAATATATTCAGGAAAAAACGCATACGCCCTTTTTGGCCAAGTGCATCATTGTCGACCTTCTGCCTCTTTTCCTATGCTTTAAATGCAATTCCAGTCTACCTCCTGAAATCGGTTTCCTGCAATTCTGCCCGGCTTTCAAGTCCTCTTGGCAGCCTTACTTCAGTATATTTTTGGATGATAGCTGTCATTTATAACTCTGCAGGTTTGTGAATTACAGTGCCCCTGAGCTCCTTTCTTCAACTCGCTTTCTTGTGAGCTGGCCGCAACACCGCAGGATTGCTTCAGGCCCTAATCTGGTTCCGGCATGGCACGCTGAGCCTTTGGTTAATTCCTCTTCCTGGTGGGAAATGAGAGTTAAATTTTCCCGTCCAGACACCTCCAGCTAGTCTCTCATTGGTTCTCCCTATTCCTGTTCATCTTCCGCGGAATTTGCAAACTGGGCCAAACAGGAGGTTAAAGGCACTGACTCTCCAAGTCGGGAGAGTGTTAGTAAAGCATCTGGAATGTTGCACCCGAGTCCCAGGGGACGAGAACTGAGACATATTTCAACACGTCTCCCGATCACACGGTTGATCATACTCTGGGTTCCACATGCATGTTTTAGCTGAAGGAAGAATCCCTTAAACCTGGAGAGTTGAGACCCGTGGAATGGGTACCACGCAATATGACTTCAAAGGGTCTTCATTTGCTCACCAAAACTCTCCAATCCTATCACTGCTGCGTTTTTGCCCCTGTACTCACGATTGATTCACTTTCAGAGACATAGCAATCCATAGGTTTTAAGATACTTACTAGTCAGGTACATTATTAGGCGTTTAATATGGGGTTTTGAGTCCATTTCGTTGAGCAAGGAGTAGCTCTTGTCTATTACATATTTGGCTTAAGGAACTTTATCTGTGCTCATTTCAATCTCTGGTTTTATGCAGCACCCCAACTCACCTTTCCCCTTAAGCAAGCATAAGTTGATTTTCTAAATTTGGGACCCTGTTCTGTTTTGAAATTCAGTTCCTGTGTAGCCAAGTTTACATTCCGTGTATTAGTGATATCTTATGATGTTTCTTTTTCTGTGTGACTTATTTCAGTTAGAATCATCATACCTGAATCCACTCATTATGCTGCTATGGGCCTGATGACATAGATGTCATTGCTGAGTGATATTGCATTGTACGTAAGTACCACAACTTCTTTATCCATTTTTCGCTTTATGCGATATTGAACTTGTACCGTAAACGAGTTTCTTGTAAACAGAGCCATCCCAAACTTTGGGGTGGCTGTGTCTTTTGGATTTTAATTTCCCTGAGCTATAGGACCATAAGTGGAAGTGCCCTAGGCTCTGTTGCTTTGTTTTTTAGATGTTTCAGGAAACACCATACACTTCTCCCGAGTGGCTGTTGGCAATTTACATCCCGCCCATCAGCATAACAAGGCTCCCAGTTCTCCATGGCCTGTCCTGCCTTTCTGGATTTTACACTTTTTTCAGATGGCCCTTTTGACGGGGGGGAAGTGAGACTTCATTGTAGTGCAGATTTCCTTTGCAAGCTTGCTTGGTTGGCCAAAAAGGGCGTATGCGTTTTTTCCTGAATATATTCAGGAAAAAACGCATACGCCCTTTTTGGCCAAGTGCATCATTGTCGACCTTCTGCCTCTTTTCCTATGCTTTAAATGCAATTCCAGTCTACCTCCTGAAATCGGTTTCCTGCAATTCTGCCCGGCTTTCAAGTCCTCTTGGCAGCCTTACTTCAGTATATTTTTGGATGATAGCTGTCATTTATAACTCTGCAGGTTTGTGAATTACAGTGCCCCTGAGCTCCTTTCTTCAACTCGCTTTCTTGTGAGCTGGCCGCAACACCGCAGGATTGCTTCAGGCCCTAATCTGGTTCCGGCATGGCACGCTGAGCCTTTGGTTAATTCCTCTTCCTGGTGGGAAATGAGAGTTAAATTTTCCCGTCCAGACACCTCCAGCTAGTCTCTCATTGGTTCTCCCTATTCCTGTTCATCTTCCGCGGAATTTGCAAACTGGGCCAAACAGGAGGTTAAAGGCACTGACTCTCCAAGTCGGGAGAGTGTTAGTAAAGCATCTGGAATGTTGCACCCGAGTCCCAGGGGACGAGAACTGAGACATATTTCAACATGTCTCCCGATCACACGGTTGATCATACTCTGGGTTCCACATGCATGTTTTAGCTGAAGGAAGAATCCCTTAAACCTGGAGAGTTGAGACCCGTGGAATGGGTACCATGCAATATGACTTCAAAGGGTCTTCATTTGCTCACCAAAACTCTCCAATCCTATCACTGCTGCGTTTTTGCCCCTGTACTCACGATTGATTCACTTTCAGAGACATAGCAATCCATAGGTTTTAAGATACTTACTAGTCAGGTACATTATTAGGCGTTTAATATGGGGTTTTGAGTCCATTTCGTTGAGCAAGGAGTAGCTCTTGTCTATTACATATTTGGCTTAAGGAACTTTATCTGTGCTCATTTCAATCTCTGGTTTTATGCAGCACCCCAAGTCACCTTTCCCCTTAAGCAAGCATAAGTTGATTTTCTAAATTTGGGACCATGTTCTGTTTTGAAATTCAGTTCCTGTGTAGCCAAGTTTACATTCCGTGTATTAGTGATATCTTATGATGTTTCTTTTTCTGTGTGACTTATTTCAGTTAGAATCATCATACCTGAATCCACTCATTATGCTGCTATGGGCCTGATGACATAGATGTCATTGCTGAGTGATATTGCATTGTACGTAAGTACCACAACTTCTTTATCCATTTTTCGCTTTATGCGATATTGAACTTGTACCGTAAACGAGTTTCTTGTAAACAGAGCCATCCCAAACTTTGGGGTGGCTGTGTCTTTTTGATTTTAATTTCCCTAAGCTATAGGACCATAAGTGGAAGTGCCCTAGGCTCTGTTGCTTTGTTTTTTAGATGTTTCAGGAAACACCATACACTTCTCCCGAGTGGCTGTTGGCAATTTACATCCCGCCCATCAGCATAACAAGGCTCCCAGTTCTCCATGGTCTGTCCTGCCTTTCTGGATTTTACACTTTTTTCAGATGGCCCTTTTGACGGGGGGGAAGTGAGACTTCATTGTAGTGCAGATTTCCTTTGCAAGCTTGCTTGGTTGGCCAAAAAGGGCGTATGCGTTTTTTCCTGAATATATTCAGGAAAAAACGCATACGCCCTTTTTGGCCAAGTGCATCATTGTCGACCTTCTGCCTCTTTTCCTATGCTTTAAATGCAATTCCAGTCTACCTCCTGAAATTGGTTTCCTGCAATTCTGCCCGGCTTTCAAGTCCTCTTGGCAGCCTTACTTCAGTATATTTTTGGATGATAGCTGTCATTTATAACTCTGCAGGTTTGTGAATTACAGTGCCCCTGAGCTCCTTTCTTCAACTCGCTTTCTTGTGAGCTGGCCGCAACACCGCAGGATTGCTTCAGGCCCTAATCTGGTTCCAGCATGGCACGCTGAGCCTTTGGTTAATTCCTCTTCCTGGTGGGAAATGAGAGTTAAATTTTCCCGTCCAGACACCTCCAGCTAGTCTCTCATTGGTTCTCCCTATTCCTGTTCATCTTCCGCGGAATTTGCAAACTGGGCCAAACAGGAGGTTAAAGGCACTGACTCTCCAAGTCGGGAGAGTGTTAGTAAAGCATCTGGAATGTTGCACCCGAGTCCCAGGGGACGAGAACTGAGACATATTTCAACACGTCTCCCGATCACACGGTTGATCATACTCTGGGTTCCACATGCATGTTTTAGCTGAAGGAAGAATCCCTTAAACCTGGAGAGTTGAGACCCGTGGAATGGGTACCACGCAATATGACTTCAAAGGGTCTTCATTTGCTCACCAAAACTCTCCAATCCTATCACTGCTGCGTTTTTGCCCCTGTACTCACGATTGATTCACTTTCAGAGACATAGCAATCCATAGGTTTTAAGATACTTACTAGTCAGGTACTTTATTAGGCGTTTAATATGGGGTTTTGAATCCATTTCGTTGAGCAAGGAGTAGCTCTTGTCTATTACATATTTGGCTTAAGGAACTTTATCTGTGCTCATTTCAATCTCTGGTTTTATGCAGCACCCCAACTCACCTTTCCCCTTAAGCAAGCATAAGTTGATTTTCTAAATTTGGGACCCTGTTCTGTTTTGAAATTCAGTTCCTGTGTAGCCAAGTTTACATTCCGTGTATTAGTGATATCTTATGATGTTTCTTTTTCTGTGTGACTTATTTCAGTTAGAATCATCATACCTGAATCCACTCATTATGCTGCTATGGGCCTGATGACATAGATGTCATTGCTGAGTGATATTGCATTGTACGTAAGTACCACAACTTCTTTATCCATTTTTCGCTTTATGCGATATTGAACTTGTACCGTAAACGAGTTTCTTGTAAACAGAGCCATCCCAAACTTTGGGGTGGCTGTGTCTTTTGGATTTTAATTTCCCTGAGCTATAGGACCATAAGTGGAAGTGCCCTAGGCTCTGTTGCTTTGTTTTTTAGATGTTTCAGGAAACACCATACACTTCTCCCGAGTGGCTGTTGGCAATTTACATCCCGCCCATCAGCATAACAAGGCTCCCAGTTCTCCATGGCCTGTCCTGCCTTTCTGGATTTTACACTTTTTTCAGATGGCCCTTTTGACGGGGGGGAAGTGAGACTTCATTGTAGTGCAGATTTCCTTTGCAAGCTTGCTTGGTTGGCCAAAAAGGGCGTATGCGTTTTTTCCTGAATATATTCAGGAAAAAACGCATACGCCCTTTTTGGCCAAGTGCATCATTGTCGACCTTCTGCCTCTTTTCCTATGCTTTAAATGCAATTCCAGTCTACCTCCTGAAATCGGTTTCCTGCAATTCTGCCCGGCTTTCAAGTCCTCTTGGCAGCCTTACTTCAGTATATTTTTGGATGATAGCTGTCATTTATAACTCTGCAGGTTTGTGAATTACAGTGCCCCTGAGCTCCTTTCTTCAACTCGCTTTCTTGTGAGCTGGCCGCAACACCGCAGGATTGCTTCAGGCCCTAATCTGGTTCCGGCATGGCACGCTGAGCCTTTGGTTAATTCCTCTTCCTGGTGGGAAATGAGAGTTAAATTTTCCCGTCCAGACACCTCCAGCTAGTCTCTCATTGGTTCTCCCTATTCCTGTTCATCTTCCGCGGAATTTGCAAACTGGGCCAAAGAGGAGGTTAAAGGCACTGACTCTCCAAGTCGGGAGAGTGTTAGTAAAGCATCTGGAATGTTGCACCCGAGTACCAGGGGACGACAACTGAGACATATTTCAACACGTCTCCCGATCACACGGTTGATCATACTCTGGGTTCCACATGCATGTTTTAGCTGAAGGAAGAATCCCTAAAACCTGGAGAGTTGAGACCCGTGGAATGGGTACCATGCAATATGACTTCAAAGGGTCTTCATTTGCTCACCAAAACTCTCCAATCCTATCACTGCTGCGTTTTTGCCCCTGTACTCACGATTGATTCACTTTCAGAGACATAGCAATCCATAGGTTTTAAGATACTTACTAGTCAGGTACATTATTAGGCGTTTAATATGGGGTTTTGAGTCCATTTCGTTGAGCAAGGAGTAGCTCTTGTCTATTACATATTTGGCTTAAGGAACTTTATCTGTGCTCATTTCAATCTCTGGTTTTATGCAGCACCCCAACTCACCTTTCCCCTTAAGCAAGCATAAGTTGGTTTTCTAAATTTGGGACCCTGTTCTGTTTTGAAATTCAGTTCCTGTGTAGCCAAGTTTACATTCCGTGTATTAGTGATATCTTATGATGTTTCTTTTTCTGTGTGACTTATTTCAGTTAGAATCATCATACCTGAATCCACTCATTATGCTGCTATGGGCCTGATGACATAGATGTCATTGCTGAGTGATATTGCATTGTACGTAAGTACCACAACTTCTTTATCCATTTTTCGCTTTATGCGATATTGAACTTGTACCGTAAACGAGTTTCTTGTAAACAGAGCCATCCCAAACTTTGGGGTGGCTGTGTCTTTTGGATTTTAATTTCCCTGAGCTATAGGACCATAAGTGGAAGTGCCCTAGGCTCTGTTGCTTTGTTTTTTAGATGTTTCAGGAAACACCATACACTTCTCCCGAGTGGCTGTTGGCAATTTACATCCCGCCCATCAGCATAACAAGGCTCCCAGTTCTCCATGGCCTGTCCTGCCTTTCTGGATTTTACACTTTTTTCAGATGGCCCTTTTGACGGGGGGGAAGTGAGACTTCATTGTAGTGCAGATTTCCTTTGCAAGCTTGCTTGGTTGGCCAAAAAGGGCGTATGCGTTTTTTCCTGAATATATTCAGGAAAAAACGCATACGCCCTTTTTGGCCAAGTGCATCATTGTCGACCTTCTGCCTCTTTTCCTATGCTTTAAATGCAATTCCAGTCTACCTCCTGAAATCGGTTTCCTGCAATTCTGCCCGGCTTTCAAGTCCTCTTGGCAGCCTTACTTCAGTATAATTTTGGATGATAGCTGTCATTTATAACTCTGCAGGTTTGTGAATTACAGTGCCCCTGAGCTCCTTTCTTCAACTCGCTTTCTTGTGAGCTGGCCGCAACACCGCAGGATTGCTTCAGGCCCTAATCTGGTTCCGGCATGGCACGCTGAGCCTTTGGTTAATTCCTCTTCCTGGTGGGAAATGAGAGTTAAATTTTCCCGTCCAGACACCTCCAGCTAGTCTCTCATTGGTTCTCCCTATTCCTGTTCATCTTCCGCGGAATTTGCAAACTGGGCCAAACAGGAGGTTAAAGGCACTGACTCTCCAAGTCGGGAGAGTGTTAGTAAAGCATCTGGAATGTTGCACCCGAGTACCAGGGGACGACAACTGAGACATATTTCAACACGTCTCCCGATCACACGGTTGATCATACTCTGGGTTCCACATGCATGTTTTAGCTGAAGGAAGAATCCCTAAAACCTGGAGAGTTGAGACCCGTGGAATGGGTACCATGCAATATGACTTCAAAGGGTCTTCATTTGCTCACCAAAACTCTCCAATCCTATCACTGCTGCGTTTTTGCCCCTGTACTCACGATTGATTCACTTTCAGAGACATAGCAATCCATAGGTTTTAAGATACTTACTAGTCAGGTACATTATTAGGCGTTTAATATGGGGTTTTGAGTCCATTTCGTTGAGCAAGGAGTAGCTCTTGTCTATTACATATTTGGCTTAAGGAACTTTATCTGTGCTCATTTCAATCTCTGGTTTTATGCAGCACCCCAACTCACCTTTCCCCTTAAGCAAGCATAAGTTGGTTTTCTAAATTTGGGACCATGTTCTGTTTTGAAATTCAGTTCCTGTGTAGCCAAGTTTACATTCCGTGTATTAGTGATATCTTATGATGTTTCTTTTTCTGTGTGACTTATTTCAGTTAGAATCATCATACCTGAATCCACTCATTATGCTGCTATGGGCCTGATGACATAGATGTCATTGCTGAGTGATATTGCATTGTACGTAAGTACCACAACTTCTTTATCCATTTTTCGCTTTATGCGATATTGAACTTGTACCCTAAACGAGTTTCTTGTAAACAGAGCCATCGCAAACTTTGGGGTGGCTGTGTCTTTTTGATTTTAATTTCCCTGAGCTGCAGGACCATAAGTGGAAGTGCCCTAGGCTCTGTTGCTTTGTTTTTTAGATGTTTCAGGAAACACCATACACTTCTCCCGAGTGGCTGTTGGCAATTTACATCCCGCCCATCAGCATAACAAGGCTCCCAGTTCTCCATGGCCTGTCCTGCCTTTCTGGATTTTACACTTTTTTCAGATGGCCCTTTTGACGGGGGGGAAGTGAGACTTCATTGTAGTGCAGATTTCCTTTGCAAGCTTGCTTGGTTGGCCAAAAAGGGCGTATGCGTTTTTTCCTGAATATATTCAGGAAAAAACGCATACGCCCTTTTTGGCCAAGTGCATCATTGTCGACCTTCTGCCTCTTTTCCTATGCTTTAAATGCAATTCCAGTCTACCTCCTGAAATCGGTTTCCTGCAATTCTGCCCGGCTTTCAAGTCCTCTTGGCAGCCTTACTTCAGTATATTTTTGGATGATAACTGTCATTTATAACTCTGCAGGTTTGTGAATTACAGTGCCCCTGAGCTCCTTTCTTCAACTCGCTTTCTTGTGAGCTGGCCGCAACACCGCAGGATTGCTTCAGGCCCTAATCTGGTTCCGGCATGGCACGCTGAGCCTTTGGTTAATTCCTCTTCCTGGTGGGAAATGAGAGTTAAATTTTCCCGTCCAGACACCTCCAGTTAGTCTCTCATTGGTTCTCCCTATTCCTGTTCATCTTCCGCGGAATTTGCAAACTGGGCCAAACAGGAGGTTAAAGGCACTGACTCTCCAAGTCGGGAGAGTGTTAGTAAAGCATCTGGAATGTTGCACCCGAGTCCCAGGGGACGAGAACTGAGACATATTTCAACACGTCTCCCGATCACACGGTTGATCATACTCTGGGTTCCACATGCATGTTTTAGCTGAAGGAAGAATCCCTTAAACCTGGAGAGTTGAGACCCGTGGAATGGGTACCATGCAATATGACTTCAAAGGGTCTTCATTTGCTCACCAAAACTCTCCAATCCTATCACTGCTGCGTTTTTGCCCCTGTACTCACGATTGATTCACTTTCAGAGACATAGCAATCCATAGGTTTTAAGATACTTACTAGTCAGGTACATTATTAGGCGTTTAATATGGGGTTTTGAGTCCATTTCGTTGAGCAAGGAGTAGCTCTTGTCTATTACATATTTGGCTTAAGGAACTTTATCTGTGCTCATTTCAATCTCTGGTTTTATGCAGCACCCCAACTCACCTTTCCCCTTAAGCAAGCATAAGTTGATTTTCTAAATTTGGGACCATGTTCTGTTTTGAAATTCAGTTCCTGTGTAGCCAAGTTTACATTCCGTGTATTAGTGATATCTTATGATGTTTCTTTTTCTGTGTGACTTATTTCAGTTAGAATCATCATACCTGAATCCACTCATTATGCTGCTATGGGCCTGATGACATAGATGTCATTGCTGAGTGATATTGCATTGTACGTAAGTACCACAACTTCTTTATCCATTTTTCGCTTTATGCGATATTGAACTTGTACCGTAAACGAGTTTCTTGTAAACAGAGCCATCCCAAACTTTGGGGTGGCTGTGTCTTTTTGATTTTAATTTCCCTAAGCTGCAGGACCATAAGTGGAAGTGCCCTAGGCTCTGTTGCTTTGTTTTTTAGATGTTTCAGGAAACACCATACACTTCTCCCGAGTGGCTGTTGGCAATTTACATCCCGCCCATCAGCATAACAAGGCTCCCAGTTCTCCATGGCCTGTCCTGCCTTTCTGGATTTTACACTTTTTTCAGATGGCCCTTTTGACGGGGGGGAAGTGAGACTTCATTGTAGTGCAGATTTCCTTTGCAAGCTTGCTTGGTTGGCCAAAAAGGGCGTATGCGTTTTTTCCTGAATATATTCAGGAAAAAACGCATACGCCCTTTTTGGCCAAGTGCATCATTGTCGACCTTCTGCCTCTTTTCCTATGCTTTAAATGCAATTCCAGTCTACCTCCTGAAATCGGTTTCCTGCAATTCTGCCCGGCTTTCAAGTCCTCTTGGCAGCCTTACTTCAGTATATTTTTGGATGATAGCTGTCATTTATAACTCTGCAGGTTTGTGAATTACAGTGCCCCTGAGCTCCTTTCTTCAACTCGCTTTCTTGTGAGCTGGCCGCAACACCGCAGGATTGCTTCAGGCCCTAATCTGGTTCCGGCATGGCACGCTGAGCCTTTGGTTAATTCCTCTTCCTGGTGGGAAATGAGAGTTAAATTTTCCCGTCCAGACACCTCCAGCTAGTCTCTCATTGGTTCTCCCTATTCCTGTTCATCTTCCGCGGAATTTGCAAACTGGGCCAAACAGGAGGTTAAAGGCACTGACTCTCCAAGTCGGGAGAGTGTTAGTAAAGCATCTGGAATGTTGCACCCGAGTACCAGGGGACGAGAACTGAGACATATTTCAACACGTCTCCCGATCACACGGTTGATCATACTCTGGGTTCCACATGCATGTTTTAGCTGAAGGAAGAATCCCTTAAACCTCGAGAGTTGAGACCCGTGGAATGGGTACCATGCAATATGACTTCAAAGGGTCTTCGTTTGCTCACCAAACCTCTCCAATCCTATCACTGCTGCGTTTATGCCCCTCTACACATGCTTGATTCTCTTTCGGAGACATAGCAATCCATAGATTTTAAGATATTACTAGTCAGGTACATTCTTAGGCGTTTAATATGGGGTTTTGAGTCCATTTCATTGAGCAAGGAGTAGCTCTTGTCTATTACGTATTTGGCTTAAGGAACTTTATTTGTGCTCATTTCAATCTCTGGTTTTATGCAGCACCCCAACTCACCTTTCCCCTTATGCAAGCATAAGTTGATTTTCTAAATTTGGGACCATGTTCTGTTTTGAAATTCAGTTTCTTTGTAGCCAAGTTTACATTCCGTGTATTAGTGATATCTTATGATGTTTCTTTTTCTGTGTGACTTATTTCAGTTAGAATCATCATACCTGAATCCACTCATTATGCTGCTAAGGGCCTGATTACATAGATTTCATTGCTGAGTGATATTGCATTGTACGTAAGTACCACAACTTCTTTATCTATTTTTCACTTTCTGAGATATTGAACTTACACCGTAAACGAGGTTCTTGTAAACAGAGCCGTCCCAAACTTTGGGGTGGCTGTGTCTTTTTGATTTTAATTTCCCTAAGCTCTAGGACCATAAGTGGAAGTGCCCTAGGCTCTGTTGCTTTGTTTTTTAGATGTTTCAGGAAACACCATACACTTCTCCCAAGTGGCTGTTGGCAATTTACATCCCGCCCATCAGCATAACAAGGCTCCCAGTTCTCCATGGCCTGTCCTGCCTTTCTGGATTTTACAATTATTTCAGATGGCCCTTTTCACCAGGGGGAAGTGAGACTTCATTGTAGTGCAGATTTCCTTTGCAAGCTTGCTTGGTTGGCCAAAAAGGGCGTATGCGTTTTTTCCTGATTATATTCAGGAAAAAACGCATACGCCCTTTTTGGCCAAGTGCATCATTGTCGACGTTCTGCCTCTTTTCCTATGCTTTAAATGTAATTCCAGTCTACCTCCTGAAATCGGTTTCCTGCAATTCTGCCCCACTTTCAAGTCCTCTTGGCAGCCTTACTTCAGTATAATTTTGGACGATAGCTGTCATTTATAACTCTGCAGGTTCGTGAATTACAGTGCCCCTGAGCTCCTTTCTTCAACTCGCTTTCTTGTGAGCTGGCCGCAACACCGCAGGATTGCTTCAGCCCCTAATCTGGTTCCGGCACGGCACGCTGAGCCTTTGGTTAATTCCTCTCCCTGGTGGGAAATGAGAGTTAAATTTGCCCGTCCAGACACCTCCAGCTAGTCTCTCATTGGTTCTCCCTATTCCTGTTCATCTTCCGCAGAAATTGCAAACTGGGCCAAACAGGAGGTTAAAGGCACTGACTCTCCAAGTCGGGAGAGTGTTAGTAAAGCGCCTGGAATGTTGCACCCGAGTACCAGGGGACGAGAACTGAGACATATTGGAACACGTCTCCCGATCACACGGTTGATCATACTCTGGGTTCCACATGCATGATTTAGCTGAAGGAAGAATCCCTTAAACCTGGAGAGTTGAGACCCTTGGAATGGGTACCATGCAATATGACTTCAAAGGGTCTTCATTTGCTCACCGAACCTCTCCAATCCTATCACTGCTGCGTTTATGCCCCTGTACATGCACTTGATTCTCTTTCGGAGACATAGCAATCCATACGTTTTAAGATACTTACTAGTCAGGTACATTCTTAGGCGTTTAATATGGGGTGTTGAGTCCATTTCGTTGAGCAAGGAGTAGCTCTTGTCTATTACATATTTGGCTTAAGGAACTTTATCTGTGCTCATTTCAGTCTCTGGTTTTATGCAGCACCCCAACTCACCTTTCCCTTAAGCAAGCATAAGTTGGTTTTCTATATTTGATACCCTGTTCTGTTTTGTAATTCAGTTCCTGTGTAGCCAAGTTTACATTCCGTGTATTAGTGATATCTTATGATGTTTGTTTTTCTGTGTGACTTATTTCAGTTAGAATCATCATACCTGAATCCACTCATTATGCTGCTACGGGCCTGATGACATAGATTTCATTGCTGAGTGATATTGCCTTGTGTGTAAGTACCACAACTTCTTTATCCATTTTTCGTTTTCTGCAATATTGAACTTGTACCGTAAACGAGGTTCTTGTAAACAGAGACGTCCCAAACTTTGGGGTGGCTGTGTCTTTTTGATTTTAATTTCCCTAAGCTATAGGACCATAAGTGGAAGTGCCCTAGGCTCTGTTGCTTTGTTTTTCAGATGTTTCAGGAAACACCATACACTTCTCCCAAGTGGCTGTTGGCAAATTTTATCCCACCCATCAGCATAACAAGGCTCCCAGTTCTCCATGGCCTGTCCTGCCTTTCTGGATTTTACACTTTTTTCAGATGGCCCTTTTGACCGGGGGGAAGTGAGACTTCATTGTAGTGCAGATTTCCTTTGCAAGCTTGCTTGGTTGGCCAAAGAGGGCGTATGCGTTTTTTCCTGAATATATTCAGGAGAAAACGCATACGCCCTCTTTGGCCAAGTGCATCATTGTCGATGTTCTGCCTCTTTTCCTATGCTTTAAATGCAATTCCAGTCTACCTCCTGAAATCGGTTTCCTGCAATTCTGCCCCGCTTTCAAGTCCTCTTGGCAGCCTTACTTCAGTATATTTTTGGACGATAGCTGTCATTTATAACTCTGCAGGTTTGTGAATTACAGTGCCCCTGAGCTCCTTTCTTCAACTCACTTTCTTGTGAGCTGCCCGCAACACCGCAGGATTGCTTCAGGCCCTAATCTGGTTCCGGCACGGCATGCTGAGCCTTTGGTTAATTCCTCTTCCTGGTGGGAAATGAGAGTTAAATTTGCACGTCCAGACACCTCCAGCTAGTCTCTCATTGGTTCTCCCTATTCCTGTTCATCTTCCGCGGAATTTGCAAACTGGGCCAAACAGGAGGTTAAAGGCACTGACTCTCCAAGTTGGGAGAGAGTTAGTAAAGCGTCTGGAATGTTGCACCCGAGTACCAGGGGACGAGAACTGAGACATATTGGAACACGTCTCCCGATCACACGGTTGATCATACTCTGGGTTCCACATACATGTTTTAGGTGAAGGAAGAATCCCTTAAACCTGGATAGTTGAGACCCGTGGAATGGGTACCATGCAATATGACTTCAAAGGGTCTTCATTTGCTCACCGAACCTCTCCAATCCTATCACTGCTGCGTTTATGCCCCTGTACACACGCTTGATTCTCTTTCGGAGACATAGCAAGCCATAGGTTTTAAGATACTTTCTAGTCAGGTACATTCTTAGGCGTTTAATATGGGGTGTTGAGTCCATTTCCTTGAGCAAGGAGTAGCTCTTGTGTATTACATATTTGGCTTAAGGAACTTTATCTGTGCTCATTTCAATCTCTGGTTTTATGCAGCACCCCAACTCACCTTTCCCCTTAAGCAAGCATAAGTTGGTTTTCTAAATTTGAGACCCTGTTCTCTTTTGTAATCCAGTTCCTGTGTAGCCAATTTTACATTCCGTGTATTAGTGATATCTTATGATGTTTCTTTTTCTTGTGACTTATTTCAGTTAGAATCATCATACCTGAATCCACTCATTATGCTGCATGGGCCTGATGACATAGATTTCATTGCTGAGTGATATTGCATTGTACGTAAGTACCACAACTTCTTTATCCATTTTTCTCTTTCTGCGATATTGAACTTGTCCCGTAAACGAGGTTCTTGTAAACAGAGCCGTCCCAAACTTTGGGGTGGCTGTGTCTTTTTGATTTTAATTTCCCTAAGCAATGGGACCATAAGGGGAATTAACCTAGGCTCTGTTGCTTTGTTTTTTAGATGTTTCAGGAAACACCATACACTTCTCCCGAGTGGCTGTTGGCAATTTACATCCCGCCCATCAACATAACAAGGCTCCCAGTTCTCCATGGCCTGTCCTGCCTTTCTGGATTTTACACTTTTTTCAGATGGCCCTTTTGACCGGGGGGAAGTGAGACTTCATTGTAGTGCAGATTCCCTTTGCAAGCTTGCTTGGTTGGCTAAAAAGGGCATATGCGTTTTTTCCTGAATATATTCAGGAAAAAACGCATACGCCCTTTTTGGGCAAGTGCATCATTGTGGACGTTCTGCCTCTTTTCCTATGCTTTAAATGCAATTCCAGTCTACCTCCTGAAATCGGTTTCCTGCAATTCTGCCCCGCTGTCAAGTCCTCTTGGCAGCCTTACTTCAGTATATTTTTGGACGATAGCTGTCATTTATAACTCTGCAGGTTTGTGAATTACAGTGCCCCTGAGCTCCTTTCTTCAACTCGCTTTCTTGTGAGCTGGCCGCAACATCGCAGGATTGCTTCAGGCCCTAATCTGGTTCCGGCACGGCACGCTGAGCCTTTGGTTAATTCCTCTTCCTGGTGGGAAATGAGAGTTAAATTTGCCCGTCCAGACACCTCCAGCTAGTCTCTCATTGGTTCTCCCTATTCCTGTTCATCTTCCGCAGAAATTGCAAACTGGGCCAAACAGGAGGTTAAAGGCACTGACTCTCCAAGTCGGGAGAGTGTTAGTAAAGCGTCTGGAATATTGCACCCGAGTACCAGGGGACGAGAACTGAGACATATTGGAACACGTCTCCCGATCACACGGTTGATCATACTCTGGGTTCCACATGCAGGATTTAGCTGAAGGAAGAATCCCTTAAACCTGGAGAGTTGAGACCTGTGGAATGGGTACCATGCAATATGACTTCAAAGGGTCTTCATTTGTTCACCGAACCTCTCCAATCCTATCACTGCTGCGTTTATGCCCCCGTACACACGCTTGATTCTCTTTTGGAGACATAGCGATCCATAGGTTTTAAGATACTTACTAGTCAGGTACATTCTTAGGCGTTTAATATGGGGTGTTGAGTCCATTTCGTTGAGCAAGGAGTAGCTCTTGTGTATTACATATTTGGCTTAAGGAACTTTATCTGTGCTCATTTCAATCTCTGGTTTTATGCAGCACCCCAACTCACCTTTCCCCTTAAGCAAGCATAAGTTGTTTTTCTAAATTTGAGACCCTGTTGTGTTTTGTAATCCAGTTCCTGTGTAGCCAAGTTTACATTCCGTGTATTAATGATATCTTATGATGTTTCATTTTCTTGTGACTTATTTCAGTTAGAATCATCATACCTGAATCCACTCATTATGCTGCATGGGCCTGATGACATAGATTTCATTGCTGAGTGATATTGCATTGTACGTAAGTACCAAAACTTCTTTATCCATTTTTCACTTTCTGCGTTATTGAACTTGTCCCGTAAATGAGTTTCTTGTAAACAGAGCCGTCCCAAACTTTGGGGTGGCTGTGTCTTTTTGATTTTAATTTCCCTAAGCTATAGGACCATAAGTGGAAGTGCCCTAGGCTCTGTTGCTTTGTTTCTTAGATGTTTCAGGAAACACCATACACTTCTCCCAAGTGGCTGTTGGCAATTGACATCCCGCCCATCAGCATAACAAGGCTCCCTGTTCTCCATGGCCTGTCCTGCCTTTCTGGATTTTACACTTTTTTCAGATGGCCCTTTTGTCCGGGGGGAAGTGAGACTTCATTGTAGTGCAGATTTCCTTTGCAAGCTTGCTTGCTTGGCCATAAGGGGCGTATGCGTTTTTCCCTGAATATATTCAGGAAAAAACGCATACGCCCTTTTTGGCCAAGTGCATCATTGTCGACGTTCTGCCTCTTTTCCTATGCTTTAAATGCAATTCCTGTCTACCTCTTGAAATCGGTTTCTTGCAATTCTGCCCCGCTTTCAAGTCCTCTTGGCAGCCTTACTTCAGTATATTTTTGGACGATAGCTGTCATTTATAACTCTGCAGGTTTGTGAATTACAGTGCCCCTGAGCTCCTTTCTTCAACTCGCTTTCTTGTGAGCTGGCCGCAACACCACATGATTGCTTCAGGCCCTAATCTGGTTCCGGCATGGCACGCTGAGCCTTTGGATAATTCCTCTTCCTGGTGGGAAATGAGAGTTAAATTTGCCCGTCCAGACACCTCCAGCTAGTCTCTCATTGGTTCTCCCCATTCCTGTACATCTTCCGCGGAATTTGCAAACTGGGTCAAACAGGAAGTTAAAGGCATTGACTCTCCAAGTCAGGAGAGTGTTAGTATAGCGTCTAGAATATTGCACCCGAGTACCAGGGTATGAGAACTGAGAAATATTTGAACATGACTCCCGATCACACGGTTGATCATACTCTGGGTTCCACATGCATGTTTCAGCTGAAGGAAGAATCCCTTAAACCTGGAGAGTTGAGACCCGTGGAATGGGTACCATGCAATATGACTTCAAAGGGTCTTCATTTGCTCACCGAACCTCTTCAATCCTATCACTCCTGCGTTTATGCCGCTGTACACACGCTTGATTCTCTTTTGGAGACATAGCAATCCATAGGTTTTACGATACTTACTAGTCAGGTACATTCGTAGGTGTTTAATATGGGGTGTTGGGTCCATTTCGTTGAGCAAGGAGTAGCTCTTGTCTATTCCATATTTGGCTTAAGGAACTTTATCTGTGCTCATTTCAATCTCTGGTTTTATGCAGCACCCCAACTCACCTTTCCCCTTAAGCAAGCATAAGTTGGTTTTCTAAATTTGAGACCCTGTTCTGTTTTGTAATTCACTTCCTGTGTAGCCAAGTTTACATTCCGTGTATTAGTGATATCTTATGATGTTTCTTTTTCTGTGTCACTTATTTCAGATAGAATCATCATACCTGAATCCACTCATTATGCTGCTACGGGCCTGATGACATAGATTTCATTGCTGAGTGATATTGCATTGTACGTAAGTACCACAACTTCTTTATCCATTTTTCATTTTCTGCGATATTGAACTTGTACCGTAAACGAGGTTCTTGTAAACAGAGCCGTCCCAAACTTTGGGGTGGCTGTGTCTTTTTGATTTTAATTTCCCTAAGCTATAGGACCATAAGGGGAATTGACCTAGGCTCTGTTGCTTTGTTTTTTAGATTTTTCAGGAAACACCATACACTTCTCCAGAGTGGCTGTTGGCAATTTACATCCCGCCCATCAGCATAACAAGGCTCCCAGTTCTCCATTGCCTGTCGTGCCTTTCTGGATTTTACACTTTTTTCAGATAGCCCTTTTGACTGGCGATAAGTGAGACTTCATTGTAGTGCAGATTTCCTTTGCAAGCTTGCTTGGTTGGCCAAAAATGGCATATGCGTTTTCTCCTGAATATACTCAGGAAAGAACACATACGCACTTTTTGGCCAAGTGCATCATTGTCGACCTTCTGCCTCTTTTCCTATGCTTTAAATGCAATTCCAGTCTACCTCCTGAAATCGGTTTCCTGCAATTCTGCCCCGCTTTCAAGTCCTCTTGGCAGCCTTACTTCAGTATATTTTTGGATGATAGCTGTCATTTATAACTCTGCAGGTTTGTGAATTACAGTGCCCCTGAGCTCCTTTCTTCAACTCACTTTTTGTGAGCTGGCCGCAACACCGCAGGATTGCTTCAGGCCCTAATCTGGATCCGGCATGGCACGCTGAGCCTTTGGTTAATTCCTCTTCCTGGTGGGAAATGAGAGTTAAATTTGCACATCCAGACACCTCCAGCTAGTCTCTCATTGGTTCTCCCTATTCCTGTTCATCTTCCGCGGAATTTGCAAACTGGGCCAAACAGGAGGTTAAAGGCACTGACTCTCCAAGTTGGGAGAGAGTTAGTAAAGCGTCTGGAATGTTGCACCCGAGTACCAGGGGACGAGAACCGAGACATATTGGAACACGTCTCCCGATCACACAGTTGATCATACTCTGGGTTCCACATGCATGTTTTAGCTGAAGGAAGAATCCCTTAAACCTGGATAGTTGAGACCCGTGGAATGGGTACCATGCAATATGACTTCAAAGGTTCTTCATTTGCTCACCGAATCTCTCCAATCCTATCACTGCTGCGATTATGCCCCTGTACACACGCTTGATTCTCTTTCGGAGACATAGTAATCCATAGCTTTTAAGATACTTTCTAGTCAGCTACATTCTTAGGCGTTTAATATGGGGTGTTGAGTCCATTTCGTTTAGCAAGGAGTAGCTCTTGTGTATTACATATTTGGCTTAAGGAACTTTATCTGTGCTCATTTCAATCTCTGGTTTTATGCAGCACCCCAACTCACCTTTCCCCTTAAGCAAGCATAAGTTGATTTTCTAAATTTGAGACCCTGTTGTGTTTTATAATCCAGTTCCTGTGTAGCCAAGTTTACATTCCGTGTATTAGTGATATCTTATGATGTTTCTTTTTCTTGTGACTTATTTCAGTTAGAATCATCATACCTGAATCCACTCATTATGCTGCACGGGCCTGATGACATAGATTTCATTGCTGAGTGATATTGCATTGTACGTAAGTACCACAACTTCTTTATCCATTTTTCCCTTTCTGCGATATTGAACTTGTCCCGTAAACGAGGTTCTTGTAAACAGAGCCGTCCCAAACTTTGGGGTGGCTGTGTCTTTTTGATTTTAATTTCCTAAGCTATGGGACCATAAGGGGAATTAACCTAAGCTCTGTTGCTTTGTTTTTTAGATGTTTCAGGAAACACCATACACTTCTCCCGAGTGGCTGTTGGCAATTTACATCCCGCCCATCAGCATAACAAGGCTCACAGTTCTCCATGGCCTGTGTGCCTTTCTGGATTTTACACTTTTTTCAGATGGCCCTTTTGTCCGGGGGGAAGTGAGACTTCATTGTAGTGCAGATTCCCTTTGCAAGCTTGCTTGGTTGGCCAAAAAGGGCGTATGCGTTTTTTCCTGAATATATTCAGGAAAAAACGCATACACCCTTTTTGGCCAAGTGCATCATTGTCGACCTTCTGCCTCTTTTCCTATGCTTTAAGTGCAATTCCAGTCTACCTCCTGAAATCGGTTTCCTGAAATTCTGCCCCGCTTTCAAGTCCTCTTGGCAGCCTTACTTCAGTATATTTTTGGACGATAGCTGCCATTTATAACTCTGCAGCTTTTTGAATTACAGTGCCCCTGAGCTCCTTTCTTCAACTCGCTTTCTTGTGAGCTGGCCGCAACACCGCAGGATTGTTTCAGGCCCTAATCTGGTTCCGGCACGGCACGCTGAACGTTTGGTTAATTCCTCTTCCTGGTGGGAAATGAGAGTTAAATTTGCCCGTCCAGACAACTCCAGCTAGTCTCTCATTGGTCCTCCCTATTCCTGTTCATCTTCCGCAGAATTTGCAAACTGGGCCAAACAGGAGGTTAAAGGCACTGACTCTCCAAGTCGGGAGAGTGTTAGTAAAGCATCTGAAATGTTGCACCCGAGTACCAGGGGACGAGAACTGAGACATATTGGAACACGTCTCCCGATCATACGGTTGATCATACTCTGGGTTCCACATGCATGATTTAGCTGAAGGAAGAATCCCTTAAACTTGGAGCGTTGAGACCCGTGGAATGGGTACCATGCAATATGACTTCAAAGGGTCTTCATTTGCTCACCGAACCTCTCCAATCCTATCACTGCTGTGTTTATTCCCCCTGTCCACACGCTTGATTCTCTTTCGGAGACATAGCGATCCATAGGTTTTAAGATACTTACTAGTCAAGTACATTCTTAGGCGTTTAATATGCGGTGTTGAGTCCATTTCGTTGAGCAAGGAGTAGCTCTTGTGTATTACATATTTGGCTTAAGGAACTTTATCTGTGCTCATTTCAGTCTCTGGTTTTATGCAGCACCCCAACTCACCTTTCCCCTTAAGCAAGCATAAGTTGGTTTTGTAAATTTGATACCCTGTTCTGTTTTGTAATTCAGTTCCTGTGTAGCCAAGTTTACATTCCGTGTATTACTGATATCTTATGATGTGTGTTTTTCTGTGTGACTTATTTTAGTTAGAATCATCATACCTGAATCCACTCATTATGCTGCTACGGGCCTGATGACATAGATTTCATTGCTGAGTGATATTGCATTGTACGTAAGTACCACAACTTCTTTATCCATTTTTCACTTTCTGCGATATTGAACTAGTCCCGTAAACGAGTTTCTTGTAAACGGAGCTGTCCCAAACTTAGGGGTGGCTGTGTCTTTTTGATTTTAATTTCCCTAAGCTATAGGGCCATAAGTGGAAGTGCCCTAGGCTCTGTTTCTTTTTTTTTAGATGTTTCAGGAAACACCATACACTTCTCCCGAGTGGCTGTTGGCAATATACATCCCGCCCATCAGCATAACAAGGCTCACAGTTCTCCATGGCCTGTCCTGCCTTTTTGGATTTTACACTTTTTTCAGATGGCCCTTTTGACCGGGGGCAAGTGAGACTTCATTGTAGTGCAGATTTCATTTGCAAGCTTGCTTGGTTGGCCAAAGAGGGCGTATGCGTTTTTTCCTGAATATCTTCAGGAAAAAACGCATACGCCCTTTTTGGCCAAGTGCATCATTGTCGACGTTTTGCCTCTTTTCCTATGCTTTAAATGCAATTCCAGTGTACCTCCTAAAATTGGTTTCAGGCAATTTTGCCCCGCTTTCAAGTCCTCTTGGCAGCCTTACTTCAGTATATTTTTGGACGATAGCTGTCATTTATAACTGTGCAGGTTTGTGAACTACAGTGCCCCTGAGCTCCTTTCTTTAACTCGCTTTCTTGTGAGCTGGCTGCAACACCACAGCATTGCTTCAGGCCCTAATCTGGTTCCAGCACGGCACGCTGAGCCTTTGGTTAATTCCTCTTCCTGGTGGGAAATGAGAGTTAAATTTGCCCGTCCAGACACCTCCAGCTAGTCTCTCATTGGTTCTCCCTATTCCTGTTCATCTTCCGCAGAAATTGCAAACTGGGCCAAACAGGAGGTTAAAGGCACTGACTCCCCAAGTCGGGAGAGTGTTAGCAAAGCATCTGGAATGTTGCACCCGAGTACCAGGGGACGAGAACTGAGACATATTGGAACACGTCTCCCGATCACACGGTTGATCATACTCTGGGTTCCACATGCATGATTTAGCTGAAGGAAGAATCCCTTAAACCTGGAGAGTTGAGACCCGTGGAATGGGTACCATGCAATATGACTTCAAAGGGTCTTCATTTGCTCACCGAACCTCTCCAATCCTATCACTGCGGCGTTTATGCCCCTGTACACATGCTTGATTCTCTTTCAGAGACATAGCAATCCATAGGTTTTAAGATACTTACTAGTCAGGTAAATTCTTAGGCGTTTAATATGGGGTGTTGAGTCCATTTCGTTGAGCAAGGAGTAGCTCTTGTCTATTACATATTTGGCTTAAGGAACTTTATCTGTGCTCATTTCAATCTCTGGTTTTATGCGGCACCCCAACTCACCTTTCCCTTTAAGCAAGCATAAGTTGGTTTTCTAAATTTGAGACCCTGTTGTGTTTTGTAATCCAGTTCCTGTGTAGCCAAGTTTACATTCCGTGTATTAGTGATATCTTATGATGTTTCTTTTTCTGTGTGACTTATTTCAGTTAGAATCATCATACCTGAATCCACTCATTATGCTGCTACGGGCGTGATGACATAGATTTCATTGCTGATTGATATTACATTGTACGTAAGTACCTCAACTTCTTTATCCATTTTTCACTTTCTGCGATATTGTACTTGTACCGTAAACAAGGTTCTTGTAAACAGAGTCATCCCAAACTTTGGGGTGGCTGTGTCTTTTTCATTTTAATTTCCCTAAGCTATAGGACCATAAGTGGAAGTGCCCTAGGCTCTGTTGCTTTGTTTCTTAGATGTTTCAGGAAACACCATACACTTCTCCCGAGTGGCTGTTGGCAATTTACATCCCGCCCATCAGCATAACAAGGCTCCCAGTTCTCCATGGCCTGTTCTGCCTTTCTGGATTTTACACTTTTTTCAGATGGCCCTTTTGACCGGGGGTAAGTGAGACTTCATTGTAGTGCAGATTTCCTTTGCAAGCTTGCTTGGTTGGCCAAAAATTGCGTATGCGTTTTTTCCTGAATATATTCAGGAAAAAACGCATACGCACTTTTTCCCCAAGTGCATCATTGTCGACGTTCTGACTATTTTCCTATGCTTTAAGTTCAATTCCAGTCTACCTCCTGAAATCGGTTTCCTGCAATTCTGCCCCGCTTTCAAGTCCTCTTGGCAGCCTTACTTCAGTATATTTTTAGACGATAGCTGTCATTTATAACTCTGCATGTTTGTGAATTACAGTACCCCTGAGCTCCTTTCTTCAACTCGCTTTCTTGTGAGCTGGCCGCAACACCGCAGGATTGCTTCAGGCCCTAATCTAGTTCCAGAACGGCATGCTGAGCCTTTGGTTAATTCCTCTTCCTAGTGGGAAATGAGAGTTAAATTTGCCCGTCCAGACACCTCCAGCTAGTCTCTCATTCGTTCTCTCTATTCCTGTTCATCTTCCGCAGAAATTGTAAAGTGGGCCAAACAGGAGGTTAAAGGCACTGACTCTCCAAATCGGGAGAGTGTTAGTAAAGCGTCTGGAATGTTGCACCCGAGTACCAGGGGACGAGAACTGAGACATACTGGAACACGTCTCCCGATCACACAGTTGATCATACTCTGGGTTCCACATGCATGATTTAGCTGAAGGAAGAATCCCTTAAACCTGGAGAGTTGAGACCCTTGGAATGGGTACCATGCAATGTGACTTCAAAGGGTCTTCATTTGCTCACTGAACCTCTCCAATCCTATCACTGCTGCGTTTATGCCCCTGTACACATGCTTGATTCTCTTTCGGAGACATAGCGATCCATAGGTTTTAAGATACTTACTAGTCAGGTACATTCTTAGGCATTTAATATGGGGTGTTGAATCCATTTCATTGAGCAAGGAGTAGCTCTTGTCTATTCCATATTTGGCTTAAGGAACTTTATCTGTGCTCATTTCAATCTCTGGTTTTATGCAGCACCCCAACTCACCTTTCCCCTTAAGCAAGCATAAGTTGGTTTTCTATATTTGAGACCCTGTTCTGTTTTGTAATCCAGTTCCTGTGTAGCCAAGTTTACATTCCGTGTATTAATGATATCTTATGATGTTTCTTTTTCTTGTGACTTATTTCAGTTAGAATCATCATACCTGAATCCACTCATTATGCTGCTACGGGCCTGATGACATAGATTTCATTGCTGAGAGATATTGCATTGTACGTAAGTACCAAAACTTCTTTATCCATTTTTCACTATATGCGATATTGAACTTGTCCCGTAAATGAGGTTCTTGTAAACAGAGCCATCCCAAATTTTGGGGTGGCTGTGTCTTTTTGATTTTAATTTCCCTAAGCAATGGGACCATAAGGGGAATTAACCTAGGCTCTGTTGCTTTGTTTTTTAGATGTTTCAGGAAACACCATACACTTCTCCCAAGTGGCTGTTGGCAATTTACATCCCGCCCATCAGCATAACAAGGCTCCCAGTTCTCCATGGCCTGTCCTGCCTTTCTTGATTTTACACTTTTTTCAGATGGCCCTTTTGACTGGGGGGAAGTGACACTTCATTGTAGTGCAGATTTCCTTTGCAAGCTTGCTTGGTTGGCCAAAAAGGGCGTATGCGTTTTTTCCTGAATATATTCAGGAAAAAACGCATACGCCCTTTTTGGCCAAGTGCATCATTGTCGACGTTCTGACTATTTTCCTATGCTTTAAGTGCAATTCCAGTCTACCTCCTGAAATCGGTTTCCTGCAATTCTGCCCCGCTTTCAAGTCCTCTTGGCAGCCTTACTTCAGTATATTTTTGGACGCTAGATGTCATTTATAACTCTGCAGGTTTGTGAATTACAGTGCCCCTGAGCTCCTTTCTTCAACTCGCTTTCTTGTGAGCTTGCCGCAACACCGCAGGATTGCTTCAGGCCCTAATCTGGTTCCGGCAGGGCACGCTGAGCCTTTGGTTAATTCCTCTTCCTGGTCGGAAATGAGACTTAAATTTGCCCATCCAGACACCTCCAGCTAGTCTCTCATTGGTTCTCTCTATTCCTGTTCATCTTCCACAGAAATTGTAAACTGGGCCAAACAGGAGGTTAAAGGCACTGACTCTCCAAGTCGGGAGAGTGTTAGTAAAGTGTCTGGAATGTTGCACCCGAGTACCAGGGGACGAGAACTGAGACATATTGGAACACGTCTTCCGATCACATGGTTGATCATACTCTGGGTTCCACATGCATTTTTTAGCTGTAGGAAGAATCCCTTAAACCTGGAGAGTTGAGACCCGTGGAATGCGTACCATGCAATATGACTTCAAAGGGTCTTCATTTGCTCACCAAACCTCTCCAATCCTATCACTGCTGCATTTATGCCCCTGTACACACGCTTGATTCTCTTTCAGAGACATAGCAATCCTAAGGTTTTAAGATACTTACTAGTCAGGTACATTCTTAGGCGTTTAATATGGGGTGTTGAGTCCATTTCGTTGAGCAAGGACTAGCTCTTTTCTATTCCATATTTGGCTTAAGGAACTTTATCTGTGCTCATTTCAATCTCTGGTTTTATGCAGCACCCCAACTCAACTTTCCCCTTAAGCAAGCATAATTTGGTTTTCTAAATTTGAGACCCTGTTCTGTTTTGTAATCCAGTTCCTGTGTAGCCAAGATTACATTCCGTGTATTAGTGATATCTTATGATGTTTCTTTTTCTGTGTGACTTATTTCAGTTAGATTCATCATAGCTGAATCCACTCATTATGCTGCTACGGGCCTGATGACATAGATTTCATTGCTGAGTGATATTGCATTGTACGTAAGTAGCACAAATTCTTTATCCATTTTTCACTTTCTGCGATATTGAACTTGTACCATAAACGAAGTTCTTGTAAACAGAGCTGTCCCAAACTTTGGCGTGGCTGTGGCTTTTTTATTTTAATTTCCCTAAGCTATAGGACCATAAGTGGAAGTGCCCTAGGCTCTGATGCTTTGTTTTTTAGATGTTTCAGGAAACACCATACCTTTCTCCCCAGTGGCTGTTGGCAATTTACATCCCGCCCATCAGCATAACAAGGCTCCCAGTTCTCCATGGCCTGTCCTGACTTTCTGGATTTTACACTTTTTTCAGATGGCCCTTTTGAGCAGGGTTAAGTGAGACTTCATTGTAGTGCAGATTTCCATTGTAAGCTTGCTTGGTTGGCCAAAAAGGGCATATGCGTTTTTTCCTGAATATATTCAGGAAAAAAAGCATACGCCCTTTTTGGCCAAGTGCATCATTGTCCACGTTCTGCCTCTTTTCCTATGCTTTAAATGCTATTCCAGTCTACCTCCTGAAATCGGTTTCCTGCAATTCTGCCCCGCTTTCAAGTCCTCTTGGCAGCCTTACTTCAGTATATTTTTGGACGATAGCTGTCATTTATAACTCTGCAGGTGTGTGAATTACAGTGCCCCTGAGCTCCTTTCTTCAACTCGCTTTCTTGTGAGCTGGCCGCAACACCGCAGGATTGCTTCAGGCCCTAATCTGGTTCCGGCACGGCACGCTGAGCCTTTGGTTAATTCCTCTTCCTGGTGGGAAATGGGAGTTAAATTTGCCCGTCCAGACACCTCCAGCTAGTCTCTCATTGGTTCTCCCTATTCCTGTTAATCTTCCGCGGAATTTGCAAACTGGGCCAAACAGGACGTTAAAGGCACAGACTCTCCAAGTCGGGAGAGTGTTAGTAAAGCATCTGGAATGTTGCACCCGAGTACCAGGGGACGAGAACTGAGACATATTTCAACACGTCTCCCGATCACACGGTTGATCATACTCTGGGTTCCACATGCATGTTTTAGCTGAAGGAAGAATCCCTTAAACTTGGAGAGTTGAGACCCGTGGAATGGGTACCATGCAATATGACTTCAAAGGGTCTTCATTTGGTCACCCAACCTCTCCAATCCTATCACTGCTGCGTTTATGGCCCTGTACTCATGCTTGGTTCTCTTTCAGAGACATAGCAATCCATAGGTTTTAAGATACTTACTAGTCAGGTACATTATAAGGCGTTAAACATGGGGTTTTGAGTCCATTTCGTTGAGCAAGGAGTAGCTCTTGTCTATTACATATTTGGCTTAAGGAACTTTATCTGTGCTCATTTCAATCTCTGGTTTTATGCAGCACCCCAACTCACCTTTCCCCTTAAGCAAGCATAAGTTGGTTTTCTAAATTTGAGACCCTGTTCTGTTTTGTAATCCAGTTCCTGTGTAACCAAGGTTACATTCCGTGTATTAGTGATATCTTATGATGTTTCTTTTTCTGTGTGACTTATTTCAGTTAGAATCATCATACCTGAATCCACTCATTATGCTGTTACGGGCATGATGACATAGATTTCATTGCTGAGTGATATTGCATTGTACGTAAGTACCACAACATCTTTATCCATTTTTCACTTTCTGTGATATTGAACTTGTACCGTAAACGAGGTTCTTGTAATTAGAGCCGAACCAAATTTTGGGGTGGCTGTGTCTTTTTGATTTTAATTTCCCTAAGCTATAGGACCATAAGAGGATGTGCACTAGGCTCTGTTGCTTTGTTTTTTAGATGTTTCAGGAAACACCATACACTTCTCCCGAGTGGCTGTTGGCAATTTACATCCCGCCCATCAGCATAACAAGGCTCCCAGTTCTCCAACGCCTGTCCTGCCTTTCTGGATTTTAAACTTTTTTCAGATGGCCCTTTTGACTGCGGGGAAGTGAGACTTCATTGTAGTGCAGATTTCCTTTGCAAGCTTGCTTGGTTGGCCAAAAAGGGCGTATGCGTTTTATCCTGAATATATTCAGGAATAAATGCATACGCCCTTTTTGGCCAAGTGCATCATTGTGCAAGTTCTGCCTCTTTTCCTATGCTTTAAATGCAATTCCAGTCTACCTCCTGAAATCGGTTTCCTGCAATTCTGCCCCGCTTTCAATTCCTCTTGGCAGCCTTACCTCAGTATATTTTTGAACGATAACTGTCATTTATAACTCTGCAGGTTTGTGAATTACAGTGCCCCTGAGCTCCTTTCTTCAACTCGCTTTCTTTTGAGCTGTCCGCCAACACCGCAGGATTGCTTCAGGCCCTAATCTGGTTCTGGCATGGCACGCTGAGCCTTTGCTTAATTCCTCTTCCTGGTGGGAATAGGGAGTTAAATTTGCCCGTCCAGACACCTCCAGCTAGTCTCTTATTGGTTCTCCCTATTCCTGTTCATCTTCCACAGAAATTGCAAACTGGGCCAAACAGGAGGTTAAAGGCACTGACTCTCCAAGTGGGGAGAGTGTTAGTAAAGCGTCTGGAATGTTGCACCCGAGTACCTGGGGACGAAAACTGAGACATATTAGAACACGTCTCCCGATCATACGGTTGATCATACTCTGGGCTCCACATGCATGTTTTACTGAAGGAAGAATCCCTTAAACCTGGAGAGTTGAGACCCGTGGAATGGGTACCACACAATGTGATTTCAAAGGGTCTTCATTTGCTCACCGAAACTCTCCAATCCTATCACTGCTGCGTTTATGCCCCTGTACACACGCTTGATGCTCTTTCGGAGACATAGCAATCCATAGGTTTTAAGATACTTACTAGTCAGGTACATTCTTAGGCGTTTAATATGGGGTGTTGAGTCCATTTCGTTGAGCAAGGAGTAGCTCTTGTCTATTACATATTTGGCTTAAGGAACTTTATCTGTGCTCATTTCAATCTCTGGTTTTATGTGGCACCCCAACTCACCTTTCCCCTTAAGCAAGCATAAGTTGGTTTTCTAAATTTGAGACCCTGTTCTCTTTTGTAATTCAGTTCCTGTGTAGCCAAGTTTACATTCCGTGTATTAGTGATATCTTATGATGTTACTTTTTCTGTGTGACTTATTTCAGTTAGAATCATCATACCTGAACCCACTCATTATGCTGCTACGGGCCTGATGACATAGATTTCATTGCTGAGTGATATTGCCTTGTACGTAAATACCACAAATTCTTTATCCATTTTTCGCTTTCTGCGATATTGAACTTGTCCCGTAAACGAGGTTCTTGTAAGCAGAGCTGTCCCAAACTTTGGGGTGGCTGTGTCTGTTTGATTTTAATTTCCCTAAGCTATAGGACCATAAGTGGAAGTGCCCTAGGCTCTGTTGCTTTGTTTTTTAGATGTTTCAGGAAACACCATACACTTCTCCAGAGTGGCTGTTGGCAATTTACATCCCGCCCATCAGCATAACAAGTCTCCCAGTTCTCCATGGCCTGTCCTGCCTTTCTGGATTTTACACTTTTTTCAGATGGCCCTTTTGTCCAGGGGGAAGTGAGAATTCATTGTAGTGCAGATTACTTTTGCAAGCTTGCTTGGTTGGCCAAAAAGGGCGTATGCGTTTTTTCCTGAATATATTCAGGAAAAAACGCATACGCCCTTTTTGGCCAAGTGCAACGTTGTCGACGTTCTGCCTCTTTTCCTATGATTTAAATGCAATTCCAGTCTACCTCCTGAAATCAGTTTCCTGCAATTCTGCCCGGCTTTCAAGTCCCCTTGGCAGCCTTACTTCAGTATATTTTTGGACGATAGCTGTCATTTATAACTCTGCAGCTTTCTGAATTACAGTGCCCCTGAGCTCCTTTCTTCAACTCGCTTTCTTGTGAGCTGGCCGCAACACCGCAGGTTTGCTTCAGGCCCTAATCTGGTTCCGGCACGGCACGCTGAGCCTTTGGTTAATTCCTCTTCCTGGTGGGAAATGAGAGTTAAATTTGCCCGTCCAGACACCTCCAGCTAGTCTCTTATTGTTTCTCCCTATTCCTGGAAATCTTCCACAGAAATTGCAAACTGGGCCAAACAGGAGGTGAAAGGCACTGACTCTCCAAGTCGGGAGAGTGTTAGTAAAGCATCTGGAATGTTGCACCCGAGTACCAAGGGACGAAAACTGAGACATATTTGAACACATCTCCCGATCACACGGTTGATCATACTCTGGGTTCCACATGCATGTTTTAGCTGAAGGAAGAATCTCTTAATACTGGAGAGTTCAGACCCATGGAATGGGTTCCATGCAATATGATTTCAAAGGGTCTTCATTTGCTCACCGAACCTCTCCAATCCTATCACTGCTGCGTTTATGCCCCTGTACACACGCTTGATTCACTTTCAGAGACATAGCAATCCATAGGTTTTAAGATACTTACTAGTTAGGTACATTCTTAGGTGTTTAATATATGGTGTTGAGTCCATTTCGTTGAACAAGGAGTAGCTCTTGTCTATTACATATTTGGCTTAAGGAACTTTATTTGTGCTCATTTCAATCTCTGGTTTTATGCAGCACCCCAACTCACCTTTCCCCTTAAGCAAGCATAAGTTGGTTTTCTAAATTTGAGACTCTGTTCTGTTTTTCAATTCAGTTCCTGTGTAGCCAAGTTTACATTCCGTGTATTAGGGATATCTTAAAATGTTTCTTTTTCTGTGTGACTTATTTCAGTTAGAATCATCATACCTGAATCCACTCATTATGCTGCTATGGGCCTGATGACATAGATTTCATTGCTGAGTGATATTGCATTGTACGTAAGTACCACAACTTCTTTATCCATTCTTCACTTTCTGCGATATTGAACTTGTACCATAAAGGAGGTTCTAGTAAACAGAGCTGTCCCAAAGTTTGGGGTGGCTGTGTCTTTATGATTTTAATTTCCCTAAGCTATAGGACCATAAGTGGAAGTGCCCTAGGCTCTGTTGCTTTGTTTTTTAGATGTTTCAGGAAACACCATAGATTTCTCCCGAGTTGCTGTTGTCAATTTACATCCCGCCCATCAGCATAACAAGGCTCCCCGTTCTCCATGGCCTGTCCTGCCTTTCTGGACTTTAGACATTTTTCAGATGGCCTTTTTGACTGGGGGGAAGTGAGACTTCATTGTAGCGCAGATTTCCTTTGCAAGCTTGCTTGGTTGGCCAAAAAGGGCGTATGCGTTTTTTCCTGAATATATTCAGGAAAAAACCCATACGCCCCTTTTGGCCAAGTGCATCATTGTCGACGTTCTGCCTCTTTTCCTATGCTTTAAATGCAATTCCAGTCTACCTCCTGAAATTTGTTCCCTGCAATTCTGCCCCGCTTACAAGTCGTCTTGGCAGCCTTACTTCAGTATATTTTTGGACGATAGCTGTCATTTATAACTCTGCAGGTTTGTGAATTAGAGTGCCCCTGAGCTCCTTTCTTCAACTCGCTTTCTTGTGAGCTGGCCGCAACACCGCAGGATTGCTTTAGGCCCTAATCTTGTTCTGGCATGGCACGCTGAGCCTTTGGTTAATTCCTCTTGCTGGTGGGAAATGAGAGTTAAATTTGCCCGTCCAGACACCTCCAGCTAGTCTCTCATTGGTTCTCCCTATTCCTGTTCATCTTCCGCAGAAATTGCAAACTGGGCGAAACAGGAGATTAAAGGCACTGACTCTCCAAGTCGGGAGAGTGTTAGTAAAGCGTCTGGAGTGTTTCACCCGAGTACAGGGGATGATAACTGAGACATATTTGAACACGTCTCCCGATCACACGGTTGATCATACTCTGAGCTCCACATGCATGTTTTAGCTGAAGGAAGAATCCCTTAAAACTGGTGAGTTGAGACCCATGGAATGGGTACCATGCAATATGACTTCAAAGGGTCTTCATTTGCTCACCGAACCTCTCCAATCCTATCACTGCTGTGTTTATGTCCCTGTACACATGCTTGATTCTCTTTTGGAGACATGGCAATCCATAGGTTTTAAGATAATTACTAGTCGGGTACATTCTTAGGCGTTTAATATGGGATGTGGAGTCCATTTCGTTGAGCAAGGAGTAGCTCTTGTCTATTATATATTTGGCTTAAGGAACTTTATCTGTTTTCATTTCAATCTCTGGTTTTATGCAGCACCCCAGCTCACCTTTCCCCTTAAGCAAGCATAAGTTGGTATTCTAAATTTGAGACCCTGTTCTCTTTTGTAATCCAGTTCCTGTGTAGCCAAGTTTACATTCCGTGTATTAGTGATATCTTATGATGTTTCTTTTTCTGTGTGACTTATTTCAGTTAGAATCATCATACCTGAATCCACTCATTATGCTGCTATGTGCCTGATGACATAGCTTTCATTGCTGAGTGATATTTCATTGTACGTAATTAGCACAACTACTTTATCCATTCTTCACTTCCTGCGACATTGAACTTGTACCACAAAAGAGGTTCTTGTAAACAGAGCCATCCCAAACTTTGGGGTGGCTGTGTCTTTTTGATTTTAATTTCCCTAAGCTATAGGACCATAAGTGGAAGTGCTCTAGGCTCTGTTCCTCTGTTTTTTAGATGTTTCAGGAAGCACCATACACTTCTACAAAGTGGCTGTTGGCAATTTACATCCCGCCCATCAGCATAACAAGGCTCCCAGTTCTCCATGGCCTGTCCTGCCTTTCTGGATTTTACACTTTTTTCAGATGGCCCTTTTGACGGGGGGGAAGTGAGACTTCATTGTAGTGCAGATTTCCTTTGCAAGCTTGCTTGGTTGGCCAAAAAGGGCGTGTGCGTTTTTTCCTGAATATATTCATGAAAAAACGCATACGCCCTTTTTGGCCAAGTGCATCATTGTCGACATTCTGCCTCTTATCCTATGCTTTAAATGCAATTCCAGTCTACCTCCTGAAATTGGTTTCCTGCAATTCTGCCTTGCTTTCAATGCCTCTTCATAGCCTTACCTCAATATAGTTTTTGAAAATAGTTGGCCTTTATAACTCTGCACGTTTTTGAATTGCAGTGGCCCTTAGCTCCATTTTTCAGCTCATATTTTTGTGATCTTGCCTCATAACCACAGGATTCCTTCAGGCCCTATTCTTCTTCTGGGGCACCTTGCTGTGCCTTTGGTTTATTCTTCTTACTGATGTGAAATTAGAGTGACATGTGCCCATTGAAACCGCTACAGCTTGTTTCTCACTGGTTCCCCCTATTCTCATTCATCCTCCGCACTAACTGCAGACTGTGCGATACCAGAACTTAAAGGCATTGACTCTCCATGTGGGGATGTTGTTAGTAAAGCGGCTGGAATGTCGATCCGGAGCCCCAGGAGAGGAAAAATGTGGTGCGTTTTAGAAACCTTTCCCGATCATATGGTATACCAGTCGCTGGGTTTCCCAAGCATGGTTTAGCTGTAGGAAGATTCCCTTCAACCTGGATTGTTGGGACCCTTGGAATGAGTAGCATGAAGTATTGCATTAAACTTTTGGCAGTTGCTCACCAAAACTCACCAATCCTCTCAGCCCCAAGTGTCCAGACTTATGTCTTATCCAGCTGTGGGTTTATATGTGGTCAATCCAGGTTGCATCACAGCCCCTGAGCAAATTTTGTAAGAATTTTTCTCTCTTTCATTGTTTCTGCGTTTTGTTTTTAAAATTTATTTCTATAATGGGGTTTAGCTCATTTTCACTGCTGTGTTTGTGCCGCTCTGCACACACTTGATTCCCTTATGGAGATATATCAATACATGGATTTTAAGATTCTTATTACTCAGATATATTTCTCTGTGGTTTATAAGGTGTGTTGAGGCCAGTTCATTGAGCAAGGTGTAGATCTTGTCTAATATCTATTTGGTTTATTGAACGGTATCTGTGCTAATTTCAAACTCTGGTTTTATGCATCACTCCACCTCTCCTTTCCCCTTAAGCTGACATAAGTGTGTTTTCTAAATGTGAGACACTGTTCTGTTCTGTAATTCATTTCTTGTGCAGCCATATTTACCCTCCCTCTATAAGTGATATCTTATGATATGTTTCTTTTTCTGTTTGACTTATTTCAAGTAGTATTATCGGACCTAAATCCACTCTTTATCCTTCTACTAGCCTTATTACATTGATTTCATGGTGAAGAGATATTCCATTGTACATAAGTACCACATCTTCTTTATCCATTGTTCTCTTTCCTGGGATATTTAAGGTGTACTGAAGTTGAGGTTCTTGTAAACAGAGTAGCCCTAAACTGTGGTGTGCTTGTGTCTTGTTGATTTTTAGACTTCCCTAGATATATTCCCATGATTGGAAGTGTCCTATGCTCTGTAGCTCTGTTTTTTAGATGATTTAGGAACCACCATACACTTCTCCAGAGTGGCTCTCGGCAGTTCACACACTGCCCATCAGCGTATAAAGGCTCCCTGTTCTCCATGGCCTGTCCTGCATTTCTGGTTTTTACAATTTTTTAGGATGGCCCTTTTGACCGGTGGGAAATGAGACTTCTTTGTTGTGCACATTTGCATTGCTTGCTTGCTTCGTTGCCCATAAAGTGCGTATGCGTTTTTTCCTGGATATAATCAGGAAAAACGCATACGCCCTTTTGGGCCAACTGCATCATTGTCGAAATTCTGCCGCTTTTCATGTGCTTTAAAGACGAGTCCAATCTATCTCTTGAAATCTGTTTCTTGCAATTCTGTCTTGCATTCAGATCCTCTTCTTTGCCTTACCTCCACATAGTTTTGGACGTTAGTTTTCATTTATAACTCTGCAGGTTTGTGAATTGCAGTGACCCTGAGCTCCATTTTTTAAGTTGCTCTTTTGTGAGCTGGCCTCAAACCCGCAGGATTGCTTCAGGCCCTATTTTGGCTCCGGCGAGGCGGGCTGAGCCTTTTTTCAATTCTTATTCTTAATGGGAAATTAGAGTGATATGTGCCCGTCCAAACCCCTACAACTATTCTCTCATTGGTTCCCCCTCTTCCCGTTCATCCTCCTCACAATTTGCAAAATGTGTGAAACAGAAGTTGAAATGTGCTGATTCTCCAAGTGGGGAGATTCTAAGTAACGTGGCTGGAATGGTGAACAGGAGCACCAGGAGAGGATAAATGAGCTGCATTTTAGACACATCTCCCGATCACATGGTGTACAGTCCTCTGGGTTTTCCACGCATGATTTAGCTGTAGGAAGATCCCTTGAACCTGCAGATTTGGGACCCATTGAATGGGTACCAGGTAGTATTACTTTAAAGGGTGTGCATTTCCTCACCCAACCTCACATTTCTCTTAGTGCAAACAGTTTCCAGCCTTATGTCTCATCCTGCTGTGGGTCTAGATGTGTTCAATCCATGTTGCATCACCGTCCCTGAGGAAAAGTTGTAAGAGGTTTTCTCTGTCTCTCTGTTGTTTATTTTTTTCAATTTATTACTATATTGGTTACAGCTGATTTTCAAAGCTCTGTTTCTTGCTGCTGTACATCCACTTGATTCACGTACAGAGAGACATCAGTAAATTCTTTTTCAGATTCTTACCAGTCGTATATATTCTTTTCCGGTGACTTGAGTGTGCTGAGTGCAGTTCTTTTAGCTACCGTGTAGGCCTTGTTGATTATCAGTTTGGTATTTGGAATGGTATCTTTGCTAATTTCAACCTCCTGGATGATGCCTCACCCCTCCCCACCTTTCCCGTTTAGCAGCCTTATGCGTGTTTCCTACATATTTGACTATGTTTTTGTTTTGTAATTTATTTCATGTGTAGCCATTTTGGATTCCACCTTTAAGTGATATCTTATGACATGTGTCTTTTTCTTTTTGAATTATGTCACTTAGAATGATCATACGTAACTCTTCCGGAGTTGTTACAACTGGCCATAGTTCATTGATTTCCAGGCTGAATAATATTCCACTCTACCTAAGTACCACATCTCTATCCATTTTTTCTCTCCAGAGACATTTAAGTTATATCCTAGTCGAGGATCTTTTAAACAGAGAGGGGGTAAACATTGGGGTGCCTGTGTCCTCTCAATTTTTGTTTTTCCCAAGATATACGCCCATGAGTGCAAGTGCCCTATGCTCTGTAGCTCATTTTTTAGATGCTTTAGTAAACACAATACACTTCTCCAGAATGGCCGTTGGCAATGTACATTTCCACTATAAGTCTCACAGGGCTCCCTCTTCTCCTTGCCCTGTCCTGCATTTCTGTTGTTTACGCTTTATGAGGATGGCTCTTCTGACTGATGCGAAGTGATATCTTTTGTAGTATTGACTTCCAGTGCCCACCTGTTTGCTTGGCAAAAAAGTGTATGCCCTTTTCTTGAATATATACAGAAAAAAACGCATACACCCTTTTTGGCCAACTGCAATGTTGGCAATGTTCAGCTCCTTTTCTCGTGCTTAATGGCGAGTCCTTTCTACCTCCTCAGATCCCTTTCCTGCCATTCTCCCTTGCTTACAAGTCCTTTTCTCTGACTTTCCTCAAGACATTTTTCAGTGATGGATATTTTCAACTCTGCAGTTTCGTGAATTTTACTGCCCCTGAGTTCCATTGTTCAACTTGCGTTTATGGGAACTGGCCACAAAGCAGCGGGATTTCCTCAAGCCCTATACTGTTTCCATGGGCAACCCTAGCCTTTGGTCAATTCGTCTTCCTGATTGGAAATTAGAGTGACATGTGCCTGTCTGAACACCTAGGACTTGTCTCTCATTGTTCCTCATCCTTCTGCTTCATCCTCTGGACAAATTCCAAACTGTACGCAACAGGATGTTGACAGTGCTGACATCTCCAAGTGGGGAGACTGTTAGTAAAGACGCTGGAGTGGTGAACCCGAGCACCAGGAGATGAGGAGAGGAGATGCCTTTTCCAAACTCTTCCCGATCAGACGGTATACCATCCTCTGGGTGTGACAGACATGTTTTAGCAGTAGGAAGAGTCCCATTCATGTAAGGAGAACACCAGGGCTTTTTCAAAATCAGTGTCTGCCCGAAACCCAAACTGGGGAATTTTTTAAGCTACGGCTACACATATGTTCATTAAGGGCCTGGGGAAGTAGGCAGAGTCCAAACTTTAGATGATTGAAGTCTTCAGGGTCAGAAGCACTCACCACCAGCTTCCCTTAGGTTACACTTTAACTGTCATTGATAGATGACAATGACAATAAAAATATCTATTCTTTTCCAGATTATTTCCCCTTATAGCTTATTGCAAAATGTTGAGTGTAGTTCCCTGTGCTATACAGTAGTTCCTTGTTGATGATCTATTTTATACATAGCAGTGTGTATGTGTTAATCCCAAACTGTTAATTTATCCCTCCTCCCACCTTTCCCCTTTGGTAATAATAAATTATAAGATTTTATACTTCTCAGAAATGGGGGAGCTGAAAGAGAGGTATCATTTTCAATGGAAAAGCATTTAAAACAAGATTGAAGCTTTAACCAAGATTATTAGATGTACATCCTTGGAAAGAAATCACTTCGTTTCTCTAATATTGACCTGACAAATAAGACAAACCTTTTCACTGATCTTGCTTATAATAAAGTGATGGAAATATCAAATGGAAGTGTTAGAAACATCTTATTTTACCCGAGCCTTATACACTGTTCTATGTTAACTACAGTTTGGCTCACACATCTGTTCATTGAGGTTACAATAGTCTCAATTTCTGTTACTGATCCTCCAGAGTGGACCCCAACAAGTGTCCCCCTGCCCAGTGTCATTGGGGCCAACAGATCGAGACTGAGTTTGGTTCACAAGCAAAGGAAACTTTATATTTTGATCAGAGAATGGAGAGGTGAGAGCATGCACTACCCCGTGGGCTGTGGGCTGGGCTGTTGTGTAGAGATCCTGTCAGAGTCAGTGGGAGGGAGGGGGCGGAGCTCTCGAGGGCCGGGTTGGCTGCAGCTCAGGCTCTATATCGCGGAGTCTGCACTGGGCCCCAGGAGCTGAGTTGTCGTCCCAACCATTCTGCACTAGGAAATCTGGTCTGAAGTGCCGGGTGTGGAACCTCTGCATGCGGGACCCTAGGAGCACATGAAATTAGACAAAGCACAAAGGATAAAAAAGGTTAGACTTGACTTTATTGCCCAGATTCTATTTTTATCTCCCAGGGATTTTTTTTTTTTTAACATCTTTATTGGAGTATAATTGCTTTACAATGGTATGTTAGTTTCAGCTTCACAACAAAATGAATCAGTTATATATATACATATATTCCCATATCTCTTCCGGGATTTTTAATGGGCTTTGCTGGGGACAAACCCCTCCTCTGCCTTTTGTCCCGTTCCTGATTCTTGGAGTGCTGAGGGTGCAGACCCTTCTTCTGTAACTGCTGAGTGCTGAGTTGGGAGCCCTCATACCCGGGGGCGAGGGTCAGAGCTTCTCCCCAGCAGCCTCCAGGTGACGTTGATTGTCCCCAGGCCCCCTGTCTCCCTGCTCGTCCACCTGAGCACCAGCATTGGAAGTGTTATAGATTCTAATGACCTTTAAGGGTCCAGGAAAGAGATGTGCAGAGACGCTGTGGGGGCCGGTTTCACTCCGCCCCACATTTGTTCGGCCACCTTAGGCTGACCGTTTCTGCCAGCCTAGATGCTCTGACCAGTAGTCTGCGCTTTCTTCAATTAGGCCCCTGAATTAACGTACAAACGGCACCAGGTGTCAGAGCCCTGCCTGCTCAACTCCCAGACAGTCCAGGGTCAGTGGTGATCAAGGACCATGATGGCCACTGAGTCAACAGCCTTTTGAAGTAAACAGGAGTCCAGCTGGTCTTATTGGCCACCATCATCAAGGTGTCTGTAGGCTTTTCTATGGTGACAGTGTGATATACGGTTCCCCCGCCAAGATTATTAGCTCCCCTCTGCGTGCAGTAAGTCCTGCAAGCAGTAGTCTACTCTTTTGGGACACACTCTTGTTGTTTTATGAGAGAAACTCCAGGTCAAGTGATGTTCACACGAGTCGTCATGGTGCCCTGTTGCCCCCGGTTATCTCTCTGGATGTTGGAGTTGGAGGGCCTCCTCACTCGAGGTTGGTGTGCCCATGGAGCGAACCCTGCAACTTCAGGGCATGGTTGGTGGTTAGGATCACCATGTGGGGTCCTTTTCCCTTAGGAGGGAGGTGGCCTTTTGGGCTGCTGATTTCCAGGTTTTTAGATACCGCCAGTATCTTGGCCAGATGTGGCAGTGGGCCAAGCCCCTTGGTGCCCGTAGTTTATCCTACCTGGATGGCATTCTTGCATTGTTCCATTTCAAGTGGTCCCAGTTTTTGCACTAATTCTCCAATGGCGATTCACCTTTCACCGGGAATGTAAAGGTCAAAGGGTTTAGCTAAATTAGGGAGTTCCAGGGCAAGGGTCTGAATTGACTGCTCTTTCCATTCTTGAAAGGCCACTTCTGGATTCTATTCAAAAGGATCATCATCTTTTCCTTTCAGTGTTTCATATAGAGGCCCAGCTAGTAGACTGTAGTTAGGGATCCAGAAGCAGCAAACCCTGGCCTCCCCAGGAACCCCTAAGCTGTCTTCTAGTTTTAGAAAGGGGTAAGGCTGAAAATGGTTTCTTCCCTTTCCTGGGATGGGCTTCTCCGACCTTCTGTGAGAACGAAGCCCAGGCAGGTCACCGCAGTCTGTGATATTTGAGCTTTTTCTTGGACAACTTCTATCCTTTATTGGCTTGGTAGTTCAGAGGCCTCCTTAGTAGGGCTGGCGATCAGAATGTCGTCTGCGTACTGAAGGAGGGTTTCCTTTTCCAGAGGTAGAACTTTTAGGTCTTTAGCTAAGCTTTCCCCAAAGATGGTGTGGGAATTTTTGCACCCTTGGGGCAAGACGGCCCGGAAGTATTGTTTTAGTTGTATGTTGAGTCCTGCCACTCACAAACCAAAATTTCTTGTGACTCTGGGACTAATGGAATACAAAAGAAGGCATCATTGAAGACTAATACAGAATACCATGTCCTGGTGGTTGGTAGAATGACCAGCAGGGTGTAGGAATTAGGAGCAGCTGGAGGTATATCCTCGGTGGCTTCACTGACTGTCCTGACATCCTTTACCAGGTCCCCAGCAGCCCATGGGGCTCTCGTGGTCAGACCAATCCCAGAATATGGAGCTCACCTGGGCAGGTACCCCACCCCCACCCCAGCCCACGGGGCTCTCGTGGTCAGGCCCCTCCCAGGATACAGAGCTACCCTTGCAGGTACCGTGGCAGGGCTGGGCACACAGGAACCGTGCACATAGCCCTCATTGCAGAGCACCCCCAGCTCACCTGTCGCTCAGAGCTGACACAGAGCACCTCAGAGCAGGACTTGAACTAACAAACAGCAGCTGCGACAGGTCTGTGACCCTGGGCATCACTCTGTGCGGCCTCCCTCCACCTGGTCTTCCAGAGACTTCCACTGCACCCGGGGCACCAGGCCTCTGTTTCCAACCACCACCCACCCCTCCTCTCCCTGACTCCTGGGTTCCTCTCATTAGGAGAGGGTTTTCTTGAAGTTGTCTCCCACTCATGGGCCAGATAAAATGATTAGAAAACAAGCCAAAGCTGCAGCCCCTTGTCTATCCTGACTCTCAGGAGCCCACACCTGTTCCTTGGACCTGGCCGGTTCAGCAAGTTCCATTTTCTGCAACTGTGAGCCCCTGAGGGGTGATGATTGGCTGACCTGGGCAGCCTTACCGTGCCGGCCAGCCCTCCCCAGGTGTGCCTGGGTTGAGATCAATATAAATACCACTCCAGGCAGCAAGAGGCCCTGCAGCCGTGCCTGACGCCATTTTCTCTGCCCTGTCAGCAGTCTCGGGGCTGGGCTGGTGGGAGGGAGTGAGAGGCCATGGCTTTGTGGGTGGCCCAGTGTGAGTGGGTCTCTGCTGGACTTTCTGCAGCAGTTGCCAGGCTGCCACCTGCTAAAGAAGAGGATGTGTCACCCATACCTGCTGCTGGAATTTCTCCCTGGGCAGAGGTGAGGAAGGAGAAAAGCAGTGGGGGCAGGGACAGGACGGGTATCTCAGGCAGGGAAATGGAAATCTTCCAGAAGAGCACCCAGGGCCAGGACCATCCTGGCTGGCCTGCAGGCACCAAGTCGGCCGGTATGCTGTCACTCGTGTGGCTCTATGGCCCTTCCTCTAGGCTTTCAAGTCCTTGTATATATTCAGGTGTTTTACCTGGGACGGGTGGGAATAGTTCAGCAGCAACTGGCCTGGGGCTCAGCTCACGTTTACTCACAGATGCCTCGGCACGGTGCCCCAGCTTTGCAATGAGGACGCTTGTTGCATGGGGGCTGCTGGCTGAATGGGAGACAATTCCCCACCACTGACCAACTTCAGAATTGTTTACAACTGGAGCAAGTGCCCTGATACGGTTTTCCTCTGTGGAACTGGTGGGTTCTGTGTTTTTTTTCTCTTTTTCGTTTTTGGTTCAAGGTAGATTTTATTCCTCTTTTTTGTATTTACAGATATAAGCATGGAAATAATTTATTCATATAAATACATGTATGTGAAGGGAATAATTGTTTTTTCTGTTTTATTTTTTAAATTTTATTTCTTTTTAATTTTGAATTTTATTTTATATTTTTATACAGCAGGTTCTTATTGGTTATCTATTTTATACATATAAATGTATACATGCCAATCCCAGTCTCTCAACTCCTCCCACCACCAACCCCCCCAACAGCTTTCCCCCCTTGTTGTCCATACGTTTGTTGTCTACATCTGTTGCTCTATTTATGCCTTGCAAAATGGTTAATCTGTACAGTTTTTCTAGGTTCCACATATATGCATGAATATACAAGATTTGTTTTTCTCTTTCTGACTTACTTCACTCTGTATGACAGTCTCTAGATCCATCGACGTCTCTACAAATGACCTAATTTCATTCCTTTTCATGGCTTAGTAATATTCCATTTTATATATGTACCACTGCTTTATGCATTCGTCTGTCTGTGGGCATTTAGGTTGCTTCCATTACCTCGATATTGTAAAGAGTGATACAATGAACATTGCGGTGAATGTCTCTTTTTGATTTATGGTTTTGTCTGGGTATATATCCAGAACTGGGATTGCTGTATCATATGGTAATTCTACTGTTAGTTTCTTAAGAAACTCCATATTGTTCTCCATAGTGACTGTATCAATTTATATTCCCAACAATAGTGGAAGAGGGTTCCTTTTCTCCACACATTTCCAGCATTTTTTGTTTGTAGATTTTCTGATGATGCCCATTCTACCAGGTGTGAGGTGATACCTCATTGTTGAGTCCATTTTGTTGAGCAAGGGGTAGGTCTTGTCTATTACATATTTAGCTTATGGAACGGTATCTGTGCTAATTTCAAACTCTGCTTTTATGCAGCACCACAACTCACCTTCCCCCTTAAGCAAGCATAAGTTGGTTTTCTAAAGATGAGACCCTGTTCTGTTTTGTAATTCAGTTCATGTGTAACCAAGTTCTCATTCCATGTATTAGTGATACCTTATGAAGTTTCTCTTTCTGTGTGACTTTTTTCACTTAGAATCACCGTGCCTCAATCCACTCATTATGCTGGTACGGGCCTGGTGACATAGTTTTCATTGCTGAGAGGTATTCTGTTGTACGTAAGTACCGCAACTTCTTTATCCATTATTTGCTCTCTGGCATATTTAACTTGTGCTGAAGAAGAGGTTCCTGTAAAAGAGCCGTCCCAAATTTTGGGGTGACTGTATCTTTTTGATTTTAATTTCCCTAAGCTACAGGACCATAAGTGGAAGTGCCCCAGGCTCTGTTGCTTTGTTTTTTAGATGTTTCAGGAAACACCATACACTTCTACCCAGTGGCTGTTGGCAATTTACATCCCGCCCATTACCATAACAAGGCTCCCAGTTCTCCATGGCCTGTCCTGCCTTTCTGGATTTTACACTTTTTTCAGATGGCCCTTTTCACCGGGGGGAAGTGAGACTACATTGTAGGGCAGATTTCCTTTGCAAGCTTGCTTGGTTGGCCAAAAAGGGCGTATGCGTTTTTTCCGGAAAAAACTCATACGCACTTTTTGGCCAAGTGCATCATTGTGGACGTTCTGCCTCTTTTCCTATGCTTTAAATGCAATTCCAGTCCTCCTCCTGAAATCGGTTTCCTGCAATTCTGCCCCGCTTTCAAGTCCTCTTGGCAGCCTTCCTTCAGTATATTTTTGGACGATAGCTGTCATTTATAACTCTGCAGGTTTGTGAATTACAGTGCCCCTGAGCTCCTTTCTTCAACTCGCTTTCTTGTGAGCTGGCCGCAACACCGCAGGATTGCTTCAGGCCCTAATCTTGTTCTGGAACAGCACGCTGAGCCTTTGGTTAATTCCTCTTCCTGGTGGGAAATGAGAGTTAAATTTGCCCGTCCAGACACCTCCAGCTAGTCTCTCATTGGTTCTCCCTATTCCTGTTCATCTTCCGCAGAAATTGCAAACTGGGCCAAACAGGAGGTTAAAGGCACTGACTCTCCAAGACGGGAGAGTGTTAGTAAAGCGTCTGGAATGTTGCACCCGAGTACCAGGGGACGAGAACTGAGACATAGTGGAACACGTCTCCCGATCACACGGTTGATCATACTCTGGGTTCCACATGCATGCTTTAGCTGAAGGAAGAATCCCTTAAACCTAGAGAGTTGAGACCCGTGGAATGGGTACCATGCAATATGACTTCAAAGGGTCTTCATTTGCTCACCGAACCTCTCCAATCCTATCACTGCTGCGTTTATGCCCCTGTACACACGCTTGATTCTCTTTTGGAGACATAGCAATCCATAGGTTTTAAGATACTTACTAGTCAGGTATATACTTAGGCGTTTAATATGGGGTGTTGAGTCCATCTCGTTGAGCAAGGAGTAGCTCTTGTCTATTACATATTTGGCTTAAGGAACTTTATCTGTGCTCATTTCAATCTCTGGTTTTATGCAGCACCCCAACTCACCTTTCCCCTTAAGCAAGCATAAGTTGGTTTTCTAAATTTGAGACCTTATTCTGTTTTGTAACTCTGTTCCTGTGTAGCAAGTTTACATTCCGTGTATTAGTGATATCTTATGATGTTTCTTTTTCCGTGTGACTTATTTCAGTTAGAATCATCATACCTGAATCCACTCATTATGCTGCTACGGGCCTGATGACATAGATTTCATTGCTGAGTGATATTGCATTGTACGTAAGTACCACAACTTCTTTATCCATTTTTCACTTTCTGCGATATTGAACTTGTACCATAAACGAGGTTCTTGTAAACATAGCCGTCCCAAACTTTTGGGTGGCTGTGTCTTTTTGATTTTAATTTCCCTAAGCTATAGGACCATAAGTGGAATTGCCCTAGGCTCTGTTGCTTTGTTTTTTAGATGTTTCAGGAAACACCATACATTTCTCCCTAGTGGCTGTTGGCAAATTACATCCCGCCCATCAGCATAACAAGGCTCCCAGTTCTCCATGGCCTGTCCTGCCTTTCTGGATTTTACACTTTTTTCAGATGGCCCTTTTGACCGGGGCGAAGTGAGACTTCATTGTAGTGCAGATTTCCTTTGCAAGCTTGCTTGGTTGGCCAAAAAGCGCGTATGCGTTTTTTTCCTGAATATATTCAGGAAAAAAACGCATACGCCCTTTTTGGCCAAGTGCATCATTGTCGACGTTCTGCCTCTTTTCCTATGCTTTAAATGCAATTCCTGTCTACCTCCTGAAATAGGTTTCCTGCAATTCTGCCTTGCTTTCAATGCCTCTTCATAGCCTTACCTCAATATAGTTTTTGAAAATAGTTGGCCTTTATAACTCTGCACGTTTTTGAATTGCAGTGGCCCTTAGCTCCATTTTTCAGCTCATATTTTTGTGATCTTGCCTCATAACCACAGGATTCCTTCAGGCCCTATTCTTCTTCTGGGGCACCTTGCTGTGCCTTTGGTTTATTCTTCTTACTGATGTGAAATTAGAGTGACATGTGCCCATTGAAACCGCTACAGCTTGTTTCTCACTGGTTCCCCCTATTCTCATTCATCCTCCGCACTAACTGCAGACTGTGCGATACCAGAACTTAAAGGCATTGACTCTCCATGTGGGGATGTTGTTAGTAAAGCGGCTGGAATGTCGATCCGGAGCCCCAGGAGAGGAAAAATGAGGTGCGTTTTAGAAACCTTTCCCGATCATATGGTATACCAGTCGCTGGGTTTCCCAAGCATGGTTTAGCTGTAGGAAGATTCCCTTCAACCTGGATTGTTGGGACCCTTGGAATGAGTAGCATGAAGTATTGCATTAAACTTTTGGCAGTTGCTCACCAAAACTCACCAATCCTCTCAGCCCCAAGTGTCCAGCCTAATGTCTTATCCAGCTGTGGGTTTATATGTGGTCAATCCAGGTTGCATCACAGTCCCTGAGCGAATTTTGTAAGAATTTTTCTCTCTTTCATTGTTTCTGCGTTTTGTTTTTAAAATTTATTTCTATAATGGGGTTTAGCTCATTTTCACTGCTGTGTTTGTGCCGCTCTGCACACACTTGATTCCCTTATGGAGATATATCAATACATGGGTTTTAAGATTCTTATTACTCAGATATATTTCTCTGTGGTTTATAAGGTGTGTTGAGGCCAGTTCATTGAGCAAGGTGTAGATCTTGTCTAATATCTATTTGGTTTATTGAACAGTATCTGTGTTAATTTCAAACTCTGGTTTTATGCATCACCCCACCTCTCCTTTCCCCTTAAGCTGACATAAGTGTGTTTTCTAAATGTGAGACACTGTTCTGTTCTGTAATTCATTTCTTGTGCAGCCATATTTACCCTCCCTCTATAAGTGATATCTTATGATATGTTTCTTTTTCTGTTTGACTTATTTCAAGTAGTATTATCGGACCTAAATCCACTCTTTATCCTTCTACTAGCCTTATTACATTGATTTCATGGTGAAGAGATATTCCATTGTACATAAGTACCACATCTTCTTTATCCATTGTTCTCTTTCCTGGGATATTTAAGGTGTACTGAAGTTGAGGTTCTTGTAAACAGAGTAGCCCTAAACTGTGGTGTGCTTGTGTCTTGTTGATTTTTAGACTTCCCTAGATATATTCCCATGATTGGAAGTGTCCTATGCTCTGTAGCTCTGTTTTTTAGATGATTTAGGAACCACCATACACTTCTCCAGAGTGGCTCTCGGCAGTTCACACACTGCCCATCAGCGTATAAAGGCTCCCTGTTCTCCATGGCCTGTCCTGCATTTCTGGTTTTTACAATTTTTTAGGATGGCCCTTTTGACCGGTGGGAAATGAGACTTCTTTGTTGTGCACATTTGCATTGCTTGCTTGCTTCGTTGCCCATAAAGTGCGTATGCGTTTTTTCCTGGATATAATCAGGAAAAACGCATACGCCCTTTTGGGCCAACTGCATCATTGTCGAAATTCTGCCGCTTTTCATGTGCTTTAAAGACGAGTCCAATCTATCTCTTGAAATCTGTTTCTTGCAATTCTGTCTTGCATTCAGATCCTCTTCTTTGCCTTACCTCCACATAGTTTTGGACGTTAGTTTTCATTTATAACTCTGCAGGTTTGTGAATTGCAGTGACCCTGAGCTCCATTTTTTAAGTTGCTCTTTTGTGAGCTGGCCTCAAACCCGCAGGATTGCTTCAGGCCCTATTTTGGCTCCGGCGAGGCGGGCTGAGCCTTTTTTCAATTCTTATTCTTAATGGGAAATTAGAGTGATATGTGCCCGTCCAAACCCCTACAACTATTCTCTCATTGGTTCCCCCTCTTCCCGTTCATCCTCCTCACAATTTGCAAAATGTGTGAAACAGAAGTTGAAATGTGCTGATTCTCCAAGTGGGGAGATTCTAAGTAACGTGGCTGGAATGGTGAACAGGAGCACCAGGAGAGGATAAATGAGCTGCATTTTAGACACATCTCCCGATCACATGGTGTACAGTCCTCTGGGTTTTCCATGCATGTTTTAGCTGTAGGAAGATCCCTTGAACCTGCAGATTTGGGACCCATTGAATGGGTACCAGGTAGTATTACTTTAAAGGGTGTGCATTTCCTCACCCAACCTCACATTTCTCTTAGTGCAAACAGTTTCCAGCCTTATGTCTCATCCTGCTGTGGGTCTAGATGTGTTCAATCCATGTTGCATCACCGTCCCTGAGGAAAAGTTGTAAGAGGTTTTCTCTGTCTCTCTGTCGTTTATTTTTTTCAATTTATTACTATATTGGTTACAGCTGATTTTCAAAGCTCTGTTTCTTGCTGCTGTACATCCACTTGATTCACGTACAGAGAGACATCAGTAAATTCTTTTTCAGATTCTTACCAGTCGTATATATTCTTTTCCGGTGACTTGAGTGTGCTGAGTGCAGTTCTTTTAGCTACCGTGTAGGCCTTGTTGATTATCAGTTTGGTATTTGGAATGGTATCTTTGCTAATTTCAACCTCCTGGATGATGCCTCACCCCTCCCCACCTTTCCCGTTTAGCAGCCTTATGCGTGTTTCCTACATATTTGACTATGTTTTTGTTTTGTAATTTATTTCATGTGTAGCCATTTTGGATTCCACCTTTAAGTGATATCTTATGACATGTGTCTTTTTCTTTTTGAATTATGTCACTTAGAATGATCATACGTAACTCTTCCGGAGTTGTTACAACTGGCCATAGTTCATTGATTTCCAGGCTGAATAATATTCCACTCTACCTAAGTACCACATCTCTATCCATTTTTTCTCTCCAGAGACATTTAAGTTATATCCTAGTCGAGGATCTTTTAAACAGAGAGGGGGTAAACATTGGGGTGCCTGTGTCCTCTCGATTTTTGTTTTTCCCAAGATATACGCCCATGAGTGCAAGTGCCCTATGCTCTGTAGCTCATTTTTTAGATGCTTTAGTAAACACAATACACTTCTCCAGAATGGCCGTTGGCAATATACATTTCCACTATAAGTCTCACAGGGCTCCCTCTTCTCCTTGCCCTGTCCTGCATTTCTGTTGTTTACGCTTTATGAGGATGGCTCTTCTGACTGATGCAAAGTGATATCTTTTGTAGTATTGACTTCCAGTGCCCACCTGTTTGCTTGGCTAAAAAAGTGTATGCCCTTTTCTTGAATATATACAGAAAAAAACGCATACACCCTTTTTGGCCAACTGCAATGTTGGCAATGTTCAGCTCCTTTTCTCGTGCTTAATGGCGAGTCCTTTCTACCTCCTCAGATCCCTTTCCTGCCATTCTCCCTTGCTTACAAGTCCTTTTCTCTGACTTTCCTCAAGACATTTTTCAGTGATGGATATTTTCAACTCTGCAGTTTCGTGAATTTTACTGCCCCTGAGTTCCATTGTTCAACTTGCGTTTATGGGAACTGGCCACAAAGCAGCGGGATTTCCTCAAGCCCTATACTGTTTCCATGGGCAACCCTAGCCTTTGGTCAATTCGTCTTCCTGATTGGAAATTAGAGTGACATGTGCCTGTCTGAACACCTAGGACTTGTCTCTCATTGTTCCTCATCCTTCCGCTTCATCCTCTGGACAAATTCCAAACTGTACGCAACAGGATGTTGACAGTGCTGACATCTCCAAGTGGGGAGACTGTTAGTAAAGACGCTGGAGGGGTGAACCTGAGCACCAGGAGATGAGGAGAGGAGATGCCTTTTCCAAACTCTTCCCGATCAGACGGTATACCATCCTCTGGGTGTGACAGACATGTTTTAGCAGTAGGAAGAGTCCCATTCATGTAAGGAGAACACCAGGGCTTTTTCAAAATCAGTGTCTGCCCGAAACCCAAACTGGGGAATTTTTTAAGCTACGGCTACACATATGTCCATTAAGGGCCTTGGGAAGTAGGCAGAGTCCAAACTTTAGATGATTGAAGTCTTCAGGGTCAGAAGCACTCACCACCAGCTTCCCTTAGGTTACACTTTAACTGTCATTGATAGATGACAATGACAACAAAAATATCTATTCTTTTCCAGATTATTTCCCCTTATAGCTTATTGCAAAATGTTGAGTGTAGTTCCCTGTGCTATACAGTAGTTCCTTGTTGATGATCTATTTTATACATAGCAGTGTGTATGTGTTAATCCCAAACTGTTAATTTATCCCTCCTCCCACCTTTCCCCTTTGGTAATAATAAATTATAAGATTTTATACTTCTCAGAAATGGGGGAGCTGAAAGAGAGGTATCATTTTCAATGGAAAAGCATTTAAAACAAGATTGAAGCTTTAACCAAGATTATTAGATGTACATCCTTGGAAAGAAATCACTTCGTTTCTCTAATATTGACCTGACAAATAAGACAAACCTTTTCACTGAACTTGCTTATAATAAAGTGATGGAAATATCAAATGGAAGTGTTAGAAACATCTTATTTTACCCGAGCCTTATACACTGTTCTATGTTAACTACAGTTTGGCTCACACATCTGTTCATTGAGGTTACAATAGTCTCAATTTCTGTTACTGATCCTCCAGAGTGGACCCCAACAAGTGTCCCCCTGCCCAGTGTCATTGGGGCCAACAGATCGAGACTGAGTTTGGTTCACAAGCAAAGGAAACTTTATATTTTGATCAGAGAATGGAGAGGTGAGAGCATGCACTACCCCGTGTGCTGTGGGCTGGGCTGTTGTGTAGAGATCCTGTCAGAGTCAGTGGGAGGGAGGGGGCGGAGCTCTCGAGGGCCGGGTTGGCTGCAGCTCAGGCTCTATATCGCGGAGTCTGCACTGGGCCCCAGGAGCTGAGGTGTCATCCCAGCCATTCTGCACTAGGAAATCTGGTCTGAAGTGCCGGGTGTGGAACCTCTGCATGCGGGACCCTAGGAGCACATGAAATTAGACAAAGCACAAAGGATAAAAAAGGTTAGACTTGACTTTATTGCCCAGATTCTATTTTTATCTCCCAGGGATTTTTAATGGGCTTTGCTGGGGACAAACCCCTCCTCTGCCTTTTGTCCCGTTCCTCATTCTTGGAGTGCTGAGGGTGCAGACCCTTCTTCTGTAACTGCTGAGTGCTGAGTTGGGAGCCCTCATACCCGGGGGCGAGGGTCAGAGCTTCTCCCCAGCAGCCTCCAGGTGACGTTGATTGTCCCCAGGCCCCCTGTCTCCCTGCTCGTCCACCTGAGCACCAGCATTGGAAGTGTTATAGATTCTAATGACCTTTAAGGGTCCAGGAAAGAGATGTGCAGAGACGCTGTGGGGGCCGGTTTCACTCTGCCCCACATTTGTTCGGCCACCTTAGGCTGACCGTTTCTGCCAGCCTAGATGCTCTGACCAGTAGTCTGCGCTTTCTTCAATTAGGCACCTGAATTAACGTACAAACGGCACCAGGTGTCAGAGCCCTGCCTGCTCAACTCCCAGACAGTCCAGGGTCAGTGGTGATCAAGGACCATGATGGCCACTGAGTCAACAGCCTTTTGAAGTAAACAGGAGTCCAGCTGGTCTTATTGGCCACCATCATCAAGGTGTCTGTAGGCTTTTCTATGGTGACAGTGTGATATACGGTTCCCCCACCAAGATTATTAGCTCCCCTCTGCGTGCAGTAAGTCCTGCAAGCAGTAGTCTACTCTTTTGGGACACACTCTTGTTGTTTTATGAGAGAAACTCCAGGTCAAGTGATGTTCACACGAGTCGTCATGGTGCCCTGTTGCCCCCGGTTATCTCTCTGGATGTTGGAGTTGGAGGGCCTCCTCACTCGAGGTTGGTGTGCCCACGGAGCGAACCCTGCAACTTCAGGGCATGGTTGGTGGTTAGGATCACCATGTGGGGTCCTTTTCCCTTAGGAGGGAGGTGGCCTTTTGGGCTGCTGATTTCCAGGTTTTTAGATACCGCCAGTATCTTGGCCAGATGTGGCAGTGGGCCAAGCCCCTTGGTGCCCGTAGTTTATCCTACCTGGATGGCATTCTTGCATTGTTCCATTTCAAGTGGTCCCAGTTTTTGCACTAATTCTCCAATGGCGATTCACCTTTCACCGGGAATGTAAAGGTCAAAGGGTTTAGCTAAATTAGGGAGTTCCAGGGCAAGGGTCTGAATTGACTGCTCTTTCCATTCTTGAAAGGCCACTTCTGGATTCTATTCAAAAGGATCATCATCTTTTCCTTTCAGTGTTTCATATAGAGGCCCAGCTAGTAGACTGTAGTTAGGGATCCAGAAGCAGCAAACCCTGGCCTCCCCAGGAACCCCTAAGCTGTCTTCTAGTTTTAGAAAGGGGTAAGGCTGAAAATGGTTTCTTCCCTTTCCTGGGATGGGCTTCTCCGACCTTCTGTGAGAACGAAGCCCAGGCAGGTCACCGCAGTCTGTGATATTTGAGCTTTTTCTTGGACAACTTCTATCCTTTATTGGCTTGGTAGTTCAGAGGCCTCCTTAGTAGGGCTGGCGATCAGAATGTCGTCTGCGTACTGAAGGAGGGTTTCCTTTTCCAGAGGTAGAACTTTTAGGTCTTTAGCTAAGCTTTCCCCAAAGATGGTGTGGGAATTTTTGCACCCTTGGGGCAAGACGGCCCGGAAGTATTGTTTTAGTTGTATGTTGAGTCCTGCCACTCACAAACCAAAATTTCTTGTGACTCTGGGACTAATGGAATACAAAAGAAGGCATCATTGAAGACTAATACAGAATACCATGTCCTGGTGGTTGGTAGAATGACCAGCAGGGTGTAGGAATTAGGAGCAGCTGGAGGTATATCCTCGGTGGCTTCACTGACTGTTCTGACATCCTTTACCAGGTCCCCAGCAGCCCATGGGGCTCTCGTGGTCAGACCAATCCCAGAATATGGAGCTCACCTGGGCAGGTACCCCACCCCCACCCCAGCCCACGGGGCTCTCGTGGTCAGGCCCCTCCCAGGATACAGAGCTACCCTTGCAGGTACCGTGGCAGGGCTGGGCACACAGGAACCGTGCACATAGCCCTCATTGCAGAGCACCCCCAGCTCACCTGTCACTCAGAGCTGACACAGAGCACCTCAGAGCAGGACTTGAACTAACAAACAGCAGCTGCGACAGGTCTGTGACCCTGGGCATCACTCTGTGCGGCCTCCCTCCACCTGGTCTTCCAGAGACTTCCACTGCACCCGGGGCACCAGGCCTCTGTCTCCAACCACCACCCACCCCTCCTCTCCCTGACTCCTGGGTTCCTCTCATTAGGAGAGGGTTTTCTTGAAGTTGTCTCCCACTCATGGGCCAGATAAAATGATTAGAAAACAAGCCAAAGCTGCAGCCCCTTGTCTATCCTGACTCTCAGGAGCCCACACCTGTTCCTTGGACCTGGCCGGTTCAGCAAGTTCCATTTTCTGCAACTGTGAGCCCCTGAGGGGTGATGATTGGCTGACCTGGGCAGCCTTACCGTGCCGGCCAGCCCTCCCCAGGTGTGCCTGGGTTGAGATCAATATAAATACCACTCCAGGCAGCAAGAGGCCCTGCAGCCGTGCCTGACGCCATTTTCTCTGCCCTGTCAGCAGTCTCGGGGCTGGGCTGGTGGGAGGGAGTGAGAGGCCACGGCTTTGTGGGTGGCCCAGTGTGAGTGGGGCTCTGCTGGACTTTCTGCAGCAGTTGCCAGGCTGCCACCTGCTAAAGAAGAGGATGTGTCACCCATACCTGCTGCTGGAATTTCTCCCTGGGCAGAGGTGAGGAAGGAGAAAAGCAGTGGGGGCAGGGACAGGACGGGTATCTCAGGCAGGGAAATGGAAATCTTCCAGAAGAGCACCCAGGGCCAGGACCATCCTGGCTGGCCTGCAGGCACCAAGTCGGCCGGTATGCTGTCACTCGTGTGGCTCTATGGCCCTTCCTCTAGGCTTTCAAGTCCTTGTATATATTCAGGTGTTTTACCTGGGACGGGTGGGAATAGTTCAGCAGCAACTGGCCTGGGGCTCAGCTCACGTTTACTCACAGATGCCTCGGCACGGTGCCCCAGCTTTGCAATGAGGACGCTTGTTGCATGGGGGCTGCTGGCTGAATGGGAGACAATTCCCCACCACTGACCAACTTCAGAATTGTTTACAACTGGAGCAAGTGCCCTGATACGGTTTTCCTCTGTGGAACTGGTGGGTTCTGTGTTTTTTTTCTCTTTTTCGTTTTTGGTTCAAGGTAGATTTTATTCCTCTTTTTTGTATTTACAGATATAAGCATGGAAATAATTTATTCATATAAATACATGTATGTGAAGGGAATAATTGTTTTTTCTGTTTTATTTTTTAAATTTTATTTCTTTTTAATTTTGAATTTTATTTTGTATTTTTATACAGCAGGTTCTTATTGGTTATCTATTTTATACATATAAATGTATACATGCCAATCCCAGTCTCTCAACTCCTCCCACCACCAACCCCCCCAACAGCTTTCCCCCCTTGTTGTCCATACATTTGTTGTCTACATCTGTTGCTCTATTTATGCCTTGCAAAATGGTTAATCTGTACAGTTTTTCTAGGTTCCACATATATGCATGAATATACAAGATTTGTTTTTCTCTTTCTGACTTACTTCACTCTGTATGACAGTCTCTAGATCCATCGACGTCTCTACAAATGACCTAATTTCATTCCTTTTCATGGCTTAGTAATATTCCATTTTATATATGTACCACAGCTTTATGCATTCGTCTGTCTGTGGGCATTTAGTTTGCTTCCATTACCTCGATATTGTAAAGAGTGATACAATGAACATTGCGGTGAATGTCTCTTTTTGATTTATGGTTTTGTCTGGGTATATGTCCAGAACTGGGATTGCTGTATCATATGGTAATTCTACTGTTAGTTTCTTAAGAAACTCCATATTGTTCTCCATAGTGACTGTATCAATTTATATTCCCAACAATAGTGGAAGAGGGTTCCTTTTCTCCACACATTTCCAGCATTTTTTGTTTGTAGATTTTCTGATGATGCCCATTCTACCAGGTGTGAGGTGATACCTCATTGTTGAGTCCATTTTGTTGAGCAAGGGGTAGGTCTTGTCTATTACATATTTAGCTTATGGAACGGTATCTGTGCTAATTTCAAACTCTGCTTTTATGCAGCACCACAACTCACCTTCCCCCTTAAGCAAGCATAAGTTGGTTTTCTAAACATGAGACCCTGTTCTGTTTTGTAATTCAGTTCATGTGTAACCAAGTTCTCATTCCATGTATTAGTGATACGTTATGAGGTTTCTCTTTCTGTGTGACTTTTTTCACTTAGAATCACCGTGCCTCAATCCACTCATTATGCTGGTACGGGCCTGGTGACATAGTTTTCATTGCTGAGAGGTATTCTGTTGTACGTAAGTACCGCAACTTCTTTATCCATTATTTGCTCTCTGGCATATTTAACTTGTGCTGAAGAAGAGGTTCCTGTAAAAGAGCCATCCCAAATTTTGGGGTGGCTGTATCTTTTTTATTTTAATTTCCCTAAGCTATAGGACCATAAGTGGAAGTGCCCTAGGCTCTGTTGCTTTGTTTCTTAGATGTTTCAGGAAACACCATACACTTCTCCCGAGTGGCTGTTGGGAATTTACATCCCACCCATCAGCATAACAAGGCTCCCAGTTCTCCATGGCCTGTCCTGCCTTTCTGGATTTTACACTTTTTACAGATGGCCCTTTTGACCGGGGGGAAGTGAGACTTCATTGTAGTGCAGATTTCCTTTTCAAGCTTGCTTGGTTGGCCAAAAAGGGCGTATGCGTTTTGTCCTGAATATATTCAGGAAAAAACGCATACGCCCTTTTTGGCCAAGTGCATCATTGTCGACGTTCTGCCTCTTTTCCTATGCTTTAAATGCAATTCCAGTCTACCTCCTGAAATCGGTTTCCTGCAATTCTGCCCCGCTTTCAAGTCCTCTTGGCAGCCTTACTTCACTATATTTTTGGACGATAGCTGTCATTTATAACTCTGCAGGTTTGTGAATTACAGTGCCCCGAGCTCCTTTCTTCAACTCGCTTTCTTGTGAGCTGGCCGCAACACTGCAGCATTGCTTCAGGCCCTAAACTGGTTCCGGCACGGCACGCAGAGCCTTTGGTTAATTCCTCTTGCTGGTGGGAAATGAGAGTTAAATTCGCCCGTCCAGACACCTCCAGCTAGTCTCTCATTGGTTTTCCCTATTCCTGTACATCTTCCACGTAATTTGCAAACTGGGTCAAACAGGAGGTTAAAGGCACTGACTGTCCAAGTCGCGAGAGTGTTAGTAAAGCGTCTGGAATGTTGCACCCGAGTACCAGGGGACGAGAACTGAGACATATTGGAACACGTCTCCCGATCACACGGTTGATCATACTCTGGGTTCCACATGCGTGTTTCAGCTGAAGGAAGAATCCCTTAAACCTGGAGAGTTGAGACCCGTGGAATGGGTACCATGCAATATGATTTCAAAGGGTCTTCATTTGCTCACCGAACCTCTCCAATCCTATCACTGCTGCGTTTATGTCCGTGTACACACGCTTGATTCTCTTTCGGAGACATAGCAATCCATAGGTTTTAAGATACTTACTAGTCAGGTACATTCTTAGGCGTTTAATATGGGGTGTTGAATCCATTTCGTTGAGCAAGGAGTAGCTCTTGTCTATTACATATTTGGCTTAAGGAACTTTATCTGTGCTCATTTCAATCTCTGGTTTTATGCAGCACCCCAACTCACCTTTCCCCTTAAGCAAGCATAAGTTGGTTTTTCTAAATTTGAGACCCTGTTCTGTTTTGTAATTCAGTTCCTGTGTAGCCAAGTTTACATTCCGTGTATTAGTGATATCTTATGATGTTTCTTTTTCTGTGTGACTTATTTCAGTTAGAATTATCATACCTGAATCCACTCATTATGCTGCTATGGGCCTTATGACATAGATTTCATTGCTGAGTGTTATTGCATTGTACGTAAGTACCACAACTTATTTATCCATTTTTCGCTTTCTGCGATATTGAACTTGTACCGTAAACGAGGTTCTTGTAAACAGAGCCATCCCAAACTTTGGGGTGGCTGTGTCTTTTTGATTTTAATTTCCCTAAGCTATAGGACCATAAGTGGAAGTGCCTTAGGCTCTGTTGCTTTGTTTTTTAGATGTTTCAGGAAACACCATACACTTTTCCCGAGTGGCTGTTGGCAATTTACATCCCGCCCATCAGCATAACAAGGCTCCCAGTTCTCCATGGCCTGTCCTGCCTTTCTGGATTTTACACTTTTTTCAGATGTCCCTTTTGACCGGGGGGAAGTGAGACTTCATTGTAGTGCAGATTTCCTTTGCAAGCTTGCTTGGTTGGCCAAAAAGGGCGTATGCGTTTTTTCCTGAATATATTCAGGAAAAAACGCATACGCCCTTTTTAGCCAAGTGCATCATTGTCGACGTTCTGCCTCTTTTCCTATGCTTTAAATGCAATTCCAGTCTACCTCCTGAAATCGGTTTCCCGCAATTCTGCCCCACTTTCAAGTCCTCTTGGCAGCCTTACTTCAGTATAATTTTGGACGATAGCTGTCATTTATAACTCTGCAGGTTTGTGAATTACAGTGCCCCTGAACTCCTTTCTTCAACTCGCTTTCTTGTTAGCTGGCCGCAGCACGACAAGTTTGATTCAGGCCCTAATCTGGTTCCAGCACGGCATGCTGAGCCTTTGGTTAATTCCTCTTCTTGGTGGGAAATGAGAGTTAAATTTGCCCGTCCAGACACCTCCAGCTAGTCTCTCATTGGTTCTCCCTATTTCTGTTCATGTTCCGCAGAAATTGCAAACTGGGCCAAACAGGAGGTTAAAGGCACTGACTCTCCAAGTCGGGAGAGTGTTAGTAAAGTGTCTGGAATGTTGCACCCGAGTACCAGGGGACGAGAACTGAGACATATTGGAACACGTCTCCCGATCATATGGTTGATCATACTTTGGGTTCCACATGCATGTTTTAGCTGAAGGAAGAATCCCTTAAACCTGGAGAGTTGAGACCCGTGGAATGGGTACCATGCAATATGAGTTCGAAGGGTCTTCATTTGTTCTCCGAACCTCTCCATCCTATCACTGCTGCGTTCATGCCCCTGTACACACGCTTGATTTTCTTTCGGAAACATAGCGATCCATAGGTTTTAAGATACTTACTAGTCAGGTACATTCTTAGGCGTTTAATATGGGGTGTTGAGTCCATTTCGTTGAGCAAGGAGTAGCTCTTGTCTATTCCATATTTGGCTTAAGGAACTTTATCTGTTCTCATTTCAATCTCTGGTTTTATGCAGCACCCCAACTCAACGTTCCCCTTGAGCAAGCATAAGTTGGTTTTCTAAATTTGAGACCCTGTTCTGTTTTGTAATCCAGTTCCTGTGTAGCCAAGTTTACATTCCGTGTATTAGTGATATCTTATGATGTTTCTTTTTCTGTGTGACTTATTTCAGTTAGAATCATCATACCTGAATCCACTCATTATGCTGCTACGGGCCTGATGACATAGATTTCATTGCTGAGTGATATTGCATTGTACGTAAGTACCACAACTTCTTTATCCATTTTTCGCTTTCTGCGATATTGAACTTGTACCGTAAATGAGGTTCTTGTAAAGAGAGCCGTCCCAAACTTTGGGGTGACTGTGTCTTTTTGATTTTAATTTCCCTAAGCTATAGGACCATAAGTGGAAGTGCCCTAGGCTCTGTTGCTTTGTTTCTTAGATGTTTCAGGAAACACCATACACTTCTCCCGAGTGGCTGTTGGCAATTTTTATCCCGCCCATCAGCATAACAAGGCTCCCAGTTCTCCATGGCCTGTCCTGCCTTTCTGGATTTTACACTTTTTTCAGATGGCCCTTTTGACTGGGGGAAGTGAGACTTCATGGTAGTGCAGATTTCCTTTGCAAGCTTGCTTGGTTGGCCAAAAAGGGCGTATGCGTTTTTTCCTGAATATATTCAGGAAAAAACGCATACGCCATTTTTGGCCAAGTGCATCATTGTCGACGTTCTGCCTCTTTTCCTATGCTTTAAATGCAATTCCAGTCTACCTCCTGAAATCGGTTTCCTGCAATTATGTCCCGCTTTCAAGTCCTCTTGGCAGCCTTACTTCAGTATATTTTTGGACGATAGCTGTCATTTATAACTCTGCAGGTTTGTGAATTACAGTGCCCCTGAGCTCCTTTCTTCAACTCGTTTTCTTGTGAGCTGGCCGCAACACCGCAGGATTTCTTCAGGCCCTAATCTTGTTCTGGCATGGCACACTGAGCCTTTGGTTAATTCCTCTTCCTGGTGGGAAATGAGAGCTAAATTTGCCTGTCCAGACACCTCCAGCTAGTCTCTCATTGGTTCTCCCTATTCCTGTTCATCTTCCGCAGAAATTGCAAACTGGGCCAAACAGGAGGTTAAAGGCACTGACTCTCCAAGTTGGGAGAGTGTTAGTAAAGCATCTGGAATGTTGCACCCGAGTACCAGGGGACGAGAACTGAGACATATTGGAACACGTCTCCCGATCACACGGTTGATCATACTCTGGGTTCCACATGCATGTTTTAGCTGAAGGAAGAATCCCTTAAACCTGGAGAGTTGAGACCCGTGGAATGGGTACCATGCAATATGACTTCAAAGGGTCTTCATTTGCTCACCGAACCTCTCCAATCCTATCACTGCTGCGTTTATGCCCCTGTACACACGCTTGATTCTCTTTCGGAGACAGAGCGATCCATAGGTTTTAAGATACTTACTAGTCAGGTACATTTGTAGGCGTTGAATATGGGGTGTTGAGTCCATTTCGTTGAGCAAGGAGTAGCTCTTGTCTATTACATATTTGGCTTAAGGAACTTTATCTGTGCTCATTTCAATCTCTGGTTTTATGCAGCACCCCAACTCACCTTTCCCCTTAAGCAAGCATAAGTTGGTTTTCTAAATTTGAGACCCTGTTCTGTTATGTAATCCAGTTCCTGTGTAGCCAAGTTTACATTACGTGTATTAGTGATATCTTATGATGTTTCTTTTTCTGTGTGACTTATTTCAGTTAGAATCATCATACCTGAATCCACTCATTATGCTGCTATGGGCCTGATGACATAGATTTCATTTCTCAGTGATATTGCATTGTACGTAAGTACCAAAACTTCTTTATCCATTTTTCACTTTCTGTGATATTGAACTTTTCCCGTAAACGAGGTTGTTGTAAACAGAGCCGTCCCAAACTTTGGGGTGGCTGTGTCTTTTTGATTTTAATTTCCCTAAGCTATAGGACCATAAGTGGAAGTGCCCTAGGCTCTGTTGCTTTGTTTCTTAGATGTTTCAGGAAACACCATACACTTCTCCCCAGTGGCTGTTGGCAATTTACATCCCGCCCATCAGCATAACAAGGCTCCCAGTTCTCCATGGCCTGTCCTGCCTTTCTGGATTTTACACTTTTTTCAGATGGCCCTTTTGACCGGGGGGAAGTGAGACTTCATTGTAGTGCAGATTTCCTTTGCAAGCTTGCTTGGTTGGCCAAAAAGGGCGTATGCGTTTTTTCCTGAATATATTCAGGAAAAAACTCATACGCCCTTTTTGGCCAAGTGCATCATTGTCGACGTTTTGCCTCTTTTCCTATGCTTTAAATGCAATTCCAGTCTACCTCCTGAAATCGGCTTCCTGCAATTCTGCCCCGCTTTCAAGTCCTCTTGGCAGCCTTACTTCAGTATATTTTTGGACGATAGCTGTCATTTATAACTCTGCAGGTTTGTGAATTACAGTGCCCCTGAGCTCCTTTCTTCAACTCGCTTTCTTGTGAGCTGACCGCAACACCGCAGGACTGCTTCAGGCCCTAATGTGGGACCGGCACGGGAGGCTGAGCCTTTGGTTAATTCCTCTTCCTGGTGGGAAATGAGAGTTAAATTTGCCCGTCCAGACACCTCCAGCTAGTCTCTCATTGGTTCTCCCTATTCCTGTTCATCTTCCGCAGAAATTGCAAACTGGGCCAAACAGGAGGTTAAAGGCCCAGACTCTCCAAGTCGGGAGAGTGTTAGTAAAGCGTCTGGAATGTTGCACCCGAGTACCAGGCGACGAGAACTGAGACATATTGGAACACGTCTCCCAATCACACGGTTGATCATACTCTGGGTTCCACATGCATGTTTCAGCTGAAGGAAGAATCCCTTAAACCTGGAGAGTTGAGACCCGTGGAATGGGTACCATGCAATATGACTTCAAAGGGTATTCATTTGCTCACTGAACCTCTCCAATCCTATCACTGCTGCGTTTATGCCCCTGTACACATGCTTGATTCTCTTTCAGAGACATAGCAATCCATAGGTTTTAAGATACTTACTAGTCAGGTACATTCTTAGGCGTTTAATATGGGGTTTTGAGTCCATTTCGTTGAGCAAGGAGTAGCTCTTGTCTATTACATATTTGGCTTAAGGAACTTTATCTGTGCACATTTCAATCTGTGTTTTTGTGCAGTACCCCAACTCAACTTTCCCCTTAAGCAAGCATAAGTTGGTTTTCTAAATTTGAGACCCTGTTCTGTTTTGTAATCTAGTTCCTGTGTAGCCAAGTTTACATTCTGTGTATTAGTGATATCTTATGATGTTTCTTTTTCTGTGTGACATATTTCAGTTAGAATCATCATACCTGAATCCACTCATTATGCTGCTACGGGCCTGATGACATAGATTTCATTTCTGAGTGATATTGCATTGTACGTAAGTACCACAACTTCTTTATCCATTTTTCACTTTCTGCGATATTGAACTTGTACCATAAACGAGGTTCTTGTAAACAGAGCCGTCCCAAACTTTGGGGTGGCTGTGTCTTTCTGATTTTAATTTCCCTAAGCTATAGGACCATAAGTGGAAGTGCCCTAGGCTCTGTTGCTTTGTTTTTTAGATGTTTCAGGAAACACCATACACTTCTCCCGAGTGGCTGTTGGCAATTTACATCCCGCCCATTACCATAACAAGGCTCCCAGTTCTCCATGGCCTGTCCTGCCTTTCTGGAGTTTACACTTTTTTCAGATGGCCCTTTTGACTGGGGGAAGTGAGACTTCATTGTAGTGCAGATTTCCTTTGCAAGCTTGCTTGGTTGGCCAAAAAGGGCGTATGCGTTTTCTAATGAATATATTCAGGAAAAAACGCATATGCCCTTTTTGTCCAAGTGCATCATTGTGGACGTTCTGCCTCTTTTCCTATGCTTTAAATGCAATTCCAGTCTACCTCCTGAAATCGGTTTCCTGCAATTCTGCCCCGCTTTCAAGTCCTCTTGGCAGCCTTACTTCAGTATATTTTTGGATGATAGCTGTCATTTATAACTCTGCAGGTTTGTGAATTACAGTGACCCTGAGCTCCTTTCTTCAACTCGCTTTTTAGTGAGCTGCCCGGAACACCGCAGGATTGATTCAGTCCCTAATCTGGTTCCGCCATGGCATGCTGAGCCTTTGGTTAATTCCTCTTCCTGGTGGGAAATGAGAGTTAAATTTGCCCGTCCAGACACCTCCAGCTAGTCTCTCATTGGTTCTCCCTATTCCTGTTCATCTTCCGCAGAAATTGCAAACTGGGCCAAACAGGAGGTTAAAGGCACTGACTCTCCAAGTCGGGAGAGTGTTAGTAAAGCGTCTGGAATGTTGCACCCGAGTACCAGGGGACGAGAACTGAGACATAGTGGAACACGTCTCCCGATCACACGGTTGATCATACTCTGGGTTCCACATGCATGCTTTAGCTGAAGGAAGAATCCCTTAAACCTAGAGAGTTGAGACCCGTGGAATGGGTACCATGCAATATGACTTCAAAGGGTCTTCATTTGCTCACCGAACCTCTCCAATGCTATCACTGCTGCGTTTATGCCCCTGTACACACGCTTGATTCTCTTTTGGAGACATAGCAATCCATAGGTTTTAAGATACTTACTAGTCAGGTATATACTTAGGCGTTTAATATGGGGTGTTGAGTCCATCTCGTTGAGCAAGGAGTAGCTCTTGTCTTTTACATATTTGGCTTAAGGAACTTTATCTGTGCTCATTTCAATCTCTGGTTTTATGCAGCACCCCAACTCACCTTTCCCCTTAAGCAAGCATAAGTTGGTTTTCTAAATTTGAGACCTTATTCTGTTTTGTAACTCTGTTCCTGTGTAGCAAGTTTACATTCCGTGTATTAGTGATATCTTATGATGTTTCTTTTTCCGTGTGACTTATTTCAGTTAGAATCATCATACCTGAATCCACTCATTATGCTGCTACGGGCCTGATGACATAGATTTCATTGCTGAGTGATATTGCATTGTACGTAAGTACCACAACTTCTTTATCCATTTTTCACTTTCTGCGATATTGAACTTGTACCATAAACGAGGTTCTTGTAAACATAGCCGTCCCAAACTTTTGGGTGGCTGTGTCTTTTTGATTTTAATTTCCCTAAGCTATAGGACCATAAGTGGAATTGCCCTAGGCTCTGTTGCTTTGTTTTTTAGATGTTTCAGGAAACACCATACATTTCTCCCTAGTGGCTGTTGGCAAATTACATCCCGCCCATCAGCATAACAAGGCTCCCAGTTCTCCATGGCCTGTCCTGCCTTTCTGGATTTTACACTTTTTTCAGATGGCCCTTTTGACCGGGGCGAAGTGAGACTTCATTGTAGTGCAGATTTCCTTTGCAAGCTTGCTTGGTTGGCCAAAAAGCGCGTATGCGTTTTTTTCCTGAATATATTCAGGAAAAAAACGCATACGCCCTTTTTGGCCAAGTGCATCATTGTCGACGTTCTGCCTCTTTTCCTATGCTTTAAATGCAATTCCTGTCTACCTCCTGAAATAGGTTTCCTGCAATTCTGCCTTGCTTTCAATGCCTCTTCATAGCCTTACCTCAATATAGTTTTTGAAAATAGTTGGCCTTTATAACTCTGCACGTTTTTGAATTGCAGTGGCCCTTAGCTCCATTTTTCAGCTCATATTTTTGTGATCTTGCCTCATAACCACAGGATTCCTTCAGGCCCTATTCTTCTTCTGGGGCACCTTGCTGTGCCTTTGGTTTATTCTTCTTACTGATGTGAAATTAGAGTGACATGTGCCCATTGAAACCGCTACAGCTTGTTTCTCACTGGTTCCCCCTATTCTCATTCATCCTCCGCACTAACTGCAGACTGTGCGATACCAGAACTTAAAGGCATTGACTCTCCATGTGGGGATGTTGTTAGTAAAGCGGCTGGAATGTCGATCCGGAGCCCCAGGAGAGGAAAAATGAGGTGCGTTTTAGAAACCTTTCCCGATCATATGGTATACCAGTCGCTGGGTTTCCCAAGCATGGTTTAGCTGTAGGAAGATTCCCTTCAACCTGGATTGTTGGGACCCTTGGAATGAGTAGCATGAAGTATTGCATTAAACTTTTGGCAGTTGCTCACCAAAACTCACCAATCCTCTCAGCCCCAAGTGTCCAGACTTATGTCTTATCCAGCTGTGGGTTTATATGTGGTCAATCCAGGTTGCATCACAGCCCCTGAGCAAATTTTGTAAGAATTTTTCTCTCTTTCATTGTTTCTGCGTTTTGTTTTTAAAATTTATTTCTATAATGGGGTTTAGCTCATTTTCACTGCTGTGTTTGTGCCGCTCTGCACACACTTGATTCCCTTATGGAGATATATCAATACATGGATTTTAAGATTCTTATTACTCAGATATATTTCTCTGTGGTTTATAAGGTGTGTTGAGGCCAGTTCATTGAGCAAGGTGTAGATCTTGTCTAATATCTATTTGGTTTATTGAACGGTATCTGTGCTAATTTCAAACTCTGGTTTTATGCATCACCCCACCTCTCCTTTCCCCTTAAGCTGACATAAGTGTGTTTTCTAAATGTGAGACACTGTTCTGTTCTGTAATTCATTTCTTGTGCAGCCATATTTACCCTCCCTCTATAAGTGATATCTTATGATATGTTTCTTTTTCTGTTTGACTTATTTCAAGTAGTATTATCGGACCTAAATCCACTCTTTATCCTTCTACTAGCCTTATTACATTGATTTCATGGTGAAGAGATATTCCATTGTACATAAGTACCACATCTTCTTTATCCATTGTTCTCTTTCCTGGGATATTTAAGGTGTACTGAAGTTGAGGTTCTTGTAAACAGAGTAGCCCTAAACTGTGGTGTGCTTGTGTCTTGTTGATTTTTAGACTTCCCTAGATATATTCCCATGATTGGAAGTGTCCTATGCTCTGTAGCTCTGTTTTTTAGATGATTTAGGAACCACCATACACTTCTCCAGAGTGGCTCTCGGCAGTTCACACACTGCCCATCAGCGTATAAAGGCTCCCTGTTCTCCATGGCCTGTCCTGCATTTCTGGTTTTTACAATTTTTTAGGATGGCCCTTTTGACCGGTGGGAAATGAGACTTCTTTGTTGTGCACATTTGCATTGCTTGCTTGCTTCGTTGCCCATAAAGTGCGTATGCGTTTTTTCCTGGATATAATCAGGAAAAACGCATACGCCCTTTTGGGCCAACTGCATCATTGTCGAAATTCTGCCGCTTTTCATGTGCTTTAAAGACGAGTCCAATCTATCTCTTGAAATCTGTTTCTTGCAATTCTGTCTTGCATTCAGATCCTCTTCTTTGCCTTACCTCCACATAGTTTTGGACGTTAGTTTTCATTTATAACTCTGCAGGTTTGTGAATTGCAGTGACCCTGAGCTCCATTTTTTAAGTTGCTCTTTTGTGAGCTGGCCTCAAACCCGCAGGATTGCTTCAGGCCCTATTTTGGCTCCGGCGAGGCGGGCTGAGCCTTTTTTCAATTCTTATTCTTAATGGGAAATTAGAGTGATATGTGCCCGTCCAAACCCCTACAACTATTCTCTCATTGGTTCCCCCTCTTCCCGTTCATCCTCCTCACAATTTGCAAAATGTGTGAAACAGAAGTTGAAATGTGCTGATTCTCCAAGTGGGGAGATTCTAAGTAACGTGGCTGGAATGGTGAACAGGAGCACCAGGAGAGGATAAATGAGCTGCATTTTAGACACATCTCCCGATCACATGGTGTACAGTCCTCTGGGTTTTCCACGCATGATTTAGCTGTAGGAAGATCCCTTGAACCTGCAGATTTGGGACCCATTGAATGGGTACCAGGTAGTATTACTTTAAAGGGTGTGCATTTCCTCACCCAACCTCACATTTCTCTTAGTGCAAACAGTTTCCAGCCTTATGTCTCATCCTGCTGTGGGTCTAGATGTGTTCAATCCATGTTGCATCACCGTCCCTGAGGAAAAGTTGTAAGAGGTTTTCTCTGTCTCTCTGTTGTTTATTTTTTTCAATTTATTACTATATTGGTTACAGCTGATTTTCAAAGCTCTGTTTCTTGCTGCTGTACATCCACTTGATTCACGTACAGAGAGACATCAGTAAATTCTTTTTCAGATTCTTACCAGTCGTATATATTCTTTTCCGGTGACTTGAGTGTGCTGAGTGCAGTTCTTTTAGCTACCGTGTAGGCCTTGTTGATTATCAGTTTGGTATTTGGAATGGTATCTTTGCTAATTTCAACCTCCTGGATGATGCCTCACCCCTCCCCACCTTTCCCGTTTAGCAGCCTTATGCGTGTTTCCTACATATTTGACTATGTTTTTGTTTTGTAATTTATTTCATGTGTAGCCATTTTGGATTCCACCTTTAAGTGATATCTTATGACATGTGTCTTTTTCTTTTTGAATTATGTCACTTAGAATGATCATACGTAACTCTTCCGGAGTTGTTACAACTGGCCATATTTCATTGATTTCCAGGCTGAATAATATTCCACTCTACCTAAGTACCACATCTCTATCCATTTTTTCTCTCCAGAGACATTTAAGTTATATCCTAGTCGAGGATCTTTTAAACAGAGAGGGGGTAAACATTGGGGTGTCTGTGTCCTCTCAATTTTTGTTTTTCCCAAGATATACGCCCATGAGTGCAAGTGCCCTATGCTCTGTAGCTCATTTTTTAGATGCTTTAGTAAACACAATACACTTCTCCAGAATGGCCGTTGGCAATGTACATTTCCACTATAAGTCTCACAGGGCTCCCTCTTCTCCTTGCCCTGTCCTGCATTTCTGTTGTTTACGCTTTATGAGGATGGCTCTTCTGACTGATGCGAAGTGATATCTTTTGTAGTATTGACTTCCAGTGCCCACCTGTTTGCTTGGCAAAAAAGTGTATGCCCTTTTCTTGAATATATACAGAAAAAAACGCATACACCCTTTTTGGCCAACTGCAATGTTGGCAATGTTCAGCTCCTTTTCTCGTGCTTAATGGCGAGTCCTTTCTACCTCCTCAGATCCCTTTCCTGCCATTCTCCCTTGCTTACAAGTCCTTTTCTCTGACTTTCCTCAAGACATTTTTCAGTGATGGATATTTTCAACTCTGCAGTTTCGTGAATTTTACTGCCCCTGAGTTCCATTGTTCAACTTGCGTTTATGGGAACTGGCCACAAAGCAGCGGGATTTCCTCAAGCCCTATACTGTTTCCATGGGCAACCCTAGCCTTTCGTCAATTCATCTTCCTGATTGGAAATTAGAGTGACATGTGCCTGTCTGAACACCTAGGACTTGTCTCTCATTGTTCCTCATCCTTCTGCTTCATCCTCTGGACAAATTCCAAACTGTACGCAACAGGATGTTGACAGTGCTGACATCTCCAAGTGGGGAGACTGTTAGTAAAGACGCTGGAGTGGTGAACCCGAGCACCAGGAGATGAGGAGAGGAGATGCCTTTTCCAAACTCTTCCCGATCAGACGGTATACCATCCTCTGGGTGTGACAGACATGTTTTAGCAGTAGGAAGAGTCCCATTCATGTAAGGAGAACACCAGGGCTTTTTCAAAATCAGTGTCTGCCCGAAACCCAAACTGGGGAATTTTTTAAGCTACGGCTACACATATGTTCATTAAGGGCCTTGGGAAGTAGGCAGAGTCCAAACTTTAGATGATTGAAGTCTTCAGGGTCAGAAGCACTCACCACCAGCTTCCCTTAGGTTACACTTTAACTGTCATTGATAGATGACAATGACAATAAAAATATCTATTCTTTTCCAGATTATTTCCCCTTATAGCTTATTGCAAAATGTTGAGTGTAGTTCCCTGTGCTATACAGTAGTTCCTTGTTGATGATCTATTTTATACATAGCAGTGTGTATGTGTTAATCCCAAACTGTTAATTTATCCCTCCTCCCACCTTTCCCCTTTGGTAATAATAAATTATAAGATTTTATACTTCTCAGAAATGGGGGAGCTGAAAGAGAGGTATCATTTTCAATGGAAAAGCATTTAAAACAAGATTGAAGCTTTAACCAAGATTATTAGATGTACATCCTTGGAAAGAAATCACTTCGTTTCTCTAATATTGACCTGACAAATAAGACAAACCTTTTCACTGATCTTGCTTATAATAAAGTGATGGAAATATCAAATGGAAGTGTTAGAAACATCTTATTTTACCCGAGCCTTATACACTGTTCTATGTTAACTACAGTTTGGCTCACACATCTGTTCATTGAGGTTACAATAGTCTCAATTTCTGTTACTGATCCTCCAGAGTGGACCCCAACAAGTGTCCCCCTGCCCAGTGTCATTGGGGCCAACAGATCGAGACTGAGTTTGGTTCACAAGCAAAGGAAACTTTATATTTTGATCAGAGAATGGAGAGGTGAGAGCATGCACTACCCCGTGGGCTGTGGGCTGGGCTGTTGTGTAGAGATCCTGTCAGAGTCAGTGGGAGGGAGGGGGCGGAGCTCTCGAGGGCCGGGTTGGCTGCAGCTCAGGCTCTATATCGCGGAGTCTGCACTGGGCCCCAGGAGCTGAGGTGTCGTCCCAGCCATTCTGCACTAGGAAATCTGGTCTGAAGTGCCGGGTGTGGAACCTCTGCATGCGGGACCCTAGGAGCACATGAAATTAGACAAAGCACAAAGGATAAAAAAGGTTAGACTTGACTTTATTGCCCAGATTCTATTTTTATCTCCCAGGGATTTTTTTTTTTTTTAACATCTTTATTGGAGTATAATTGCTTTACAATGGTATGTTAGTTTCAGCTTCACAACAAAATGAATCAGTTATATATATACATATATTCCCATATCTCTTCCGGGATTTTTAATGGGCTTTGCTGGGGACAAACCCCTCCTCTGCCTTTTGTCCCGTTCCTGATTCTTGGAGTGCTGAGGGTGCAGACCCTTCTTCTGTAACTGCTGAGTGCTGAGTTGGGAGCCCTCATACCCGGGGGCGAGGGTCAGAGCTTCTCCCCAGCAGCCTCCAGGTGACGCTGATTGTCCCCAGGCCCCCTGTCTCCCTGCTCGTCCACCTGAGCACCAGCATTGGAAGTGTTATAGATTCTAATGACCTTTAAGGGTCCAGGAAAGAGATGTGCAGAGACGCTGTGGGGGCCGGTTTCACTCCGCCCCACATTTGTTCGGCCACCTTAGGCTGACCGTTTCTGCCAGCCTAGATGCTCTGACCAGTAGTCTGCGCTTTCTTCAATTAGGCCCCTGAATTAACGTACAAACGGCACCAGGTGTCAGAGCCCTGCCTGCTCAACTCCCAGACAGTCCAGGGTCAGTGGTGATCAAGGACCATGATGGCCACTGAGTCAACAGCCTTTTGAAGTAAACAGGAGTCCAGCTGGTCTTATTGGCCACCATCATCAAGGTGTCTGTAGGCTTTTCTATGGTGACAGTGTGATATACGGTTCCCCCGCCAAGATTATTAGCTCCCCTCTGCGTGCAGTAAGTCCTGCAAGCAGTAGTCTACTCTTTTGGGACACACTCTTGTTGTTTTATGAGAGAAACTCCAGGTCAAGTGATGTTCACACGAGTCGTCATGGTGCCCTGTTGCCCCCGGTTATCTCTCTGGATGTTGGAGTTGGAGGGCCTCCTCACTCGAGGTTGGTGTGCCCATGGAGCGAACCCTGCAACTTCAGGGCATGGTTGGTGGTTAGGATCACCATGTGGGGTCCTTTTCCCTTAGGAGGGAGGTGGCCTTTTGGGCTGCTGATTTCCAGGTTTTTAGATACCGCCAGTATCTTGGCCAGATGTGGCAGTGGGCCAAGCCCCTTGGTGCCCGTAGTTTATCCTACCTGGATGGCATTCTTGCATTGTTCCATTTCAAGTGGTCCCAGTTTTTGCACTAATTCTCCAATGGCGATTCACCTTTCACCGGGAATGTAAAGGTCAAAGGGTTTAGCTAAATTAGGGAGTTCCAGGGCAAGGGTCTGAATTGACTGCTCTTTCCATTCTTGAAAGGCCACTTCTGGATTCTATTCAAAAGGATCATCATCTTTTCCTTTCAGTGTTTCATATAGAGGCCCAGCTAGTAGACTGTAGTTAGGGATCCAGAAGCAGCAAACCCTGGCCTCCCCAGGAACCCCTAAGCTGTCTTCTAGTTTTAGAAAGGGGTAAGGCTGAAAATGGTTTCTTCCCTTTCCTGGGATGGGCTTCTCCGACCTTCTGTGAGAACGAAGCCCAGGCAGGTCACCGCAGTCTGTGATATTTGAGCTTTTTCTTGGACAACTTCTATCCTTTATTGGCTTGGTAGTTCAGAGGCCTCCTTAGTAGGGCTGGCGATCAGAATGTCGTCTGCGTACTGAAGGAGGGTTTCCTTTTCCAGAGGTAGAACTTTTAGGTCTTTAGCTAAGCTTTCCCCAAAGATGGTGTGGGAATTTTTGCACCCTTGGGGCAAGACGGCCCGGAAGTATTCTTTTAGTTGTATGTTGAGTCCTGCCACTCACAAACCAAAATTTCTTGTGACTCTGGGACTAATGGAATACAAAAGAAGGCATCATTGAAGACTAATACAGAATACCATGTCCTGGTGGTTGGTAGAATGACCAGCAGGGTGTAGGAATTAGTAGCAGCTGGAGGTATATCCTCGGTGGCTTCACTGACTGTCCTGACATCCTTTACCAGGTCCCCAGCAGCCCATGGGGCTCTCGTGGTCAGACCAATCCCAGAATATGGAGCTCACCTGGGCAGGTACCCCACCCCCACCCCAGCCCACGGGGCTCTCGTGGTCAGGCCCCTCCCAGGATACAGAGCTACCCTTGCAGGTACCGTGGCAGGGCTGGGCACACAGGAACCGTGCACATAGCCCTCATTGCAGAGCACCCCCAGCTCACCTGTCGCTCAGAGCTGACACAGAGCACCTCAGAGCAGGACTTGAACTAACAAACAGCAGCTGCGACAGGTCTGTGACCCTGGGCATCACTCTGTGCGGCCTCCCTCCACCTGGTCTTCCAGAGACTTCCACTGCACCCGGGGCACCAGGCCTCTGTTTCCAACCACCACCCACCCCTCCTCTCCCTGACTCCTGGGTTCCTCTCATTAGGAGAGGGTTTTCTTGAAGTTGTCTCCCACTCATGGGCCAGATAAAATGATTAGAAAACAAGCCAAAGCTGCAGCCCCTTGTCTATCCTGACTCTCAGGAGCCCACACCTGTTCCTTGGACCTGGCCGGTTCAGCAAGTTCCATTTTCTGCAACTGTGAGCCCCTGAGGGGTGATGATTGGCTGACCTGGGCAGCCTTACCGTGCCGGCCAGCCCTCCCCAGGTGTGCCTGGGTTGAGATCAATATAAATACCACTCCAGGCAGCAAGAGGCCCTGCAGCCGTGCCTGACGCCATTTTCTCTGCCCTGTCAGCAGTCTCGGGGCTGGGCTGGTGGGAGGGAGTGAGAGGCCATGGCTTTGTGGGTGGCCCAGTGTGAGTGGGTCTCTGCTGGACTTTCTGCAGCAGTTGCCAGGCTGCCACCTGCTAAAGAAGAGGATGTGTCACCCATACCTGCTGCTGGAATTTCTCCCTGGGCAGAGGTGAGGAAGGAGAAAAGCAGTGGGGGCAGGGACAGGACGGGTATCTCAGGCAGGGAAATGGAAATCTTCCAGAAGAGCACCCAGGGCCAGGACCATCCTGGCTGGCCTGCAGGCACCAAGTCGGCCGGTATGCTGTCACTCGTGTGGCTCTATGGCCCTTCCTCTAGGCTTTCAAGTCCTTGTATATATTCAGGTGTTTTACCTGGGACGGGTGGGAATAGTTCAGCAGCAACTGGCCTGGGGCTCAGCTCACGTTTACTCACAGATGCCTCGGCACGGTGCCCCAGCTTTGCAATGAGGACGCTTGTTGCATGGGGGCTGCTGGCTGAATGGGAGACAATTCCCCACCACTGACCAACTTCAAAATTGTTTACAACTGGAGCAAGTGCCCTGATACGGTTTTCCTCTGTGGAACTGGTGGGTTCTGTGTTTTTTTTCTCTTTTTCGTTTTTGGTTCAAGGTAGATTTTATTCCTCTTTTTTGTATTTACAGATATAAGCATGGAAATAATTTATTCATATAAATACATGTATGTGAAGGGAATAATTGTTTTTTCTGTTTTATTTTTTAAATTTTATTTCTTTTTAATTTTGAATTTTATTTTATATTTTTATACAGCAGGTTCTTATTGGTTATTTATTTTATACATATAAATGTATACATGCCAATCCCAGTCTCTCAACTCCTCCCACCACCAACCCCCCCAACAGCTTTCCCCCCTTGTTGTCCATACGTTTGTTGTCTACATCTGTTGCTCTATTTATGCCTTGCAAAATGGTTAATCTGTACAGTTTTTCTAGGTTCCACATATATGCATGAATATACAAGATTTGTTTTTCTCTTTCTGACTTACTTCACTCTGTATGACAGTCTCTAGATCCATCGACGTCTCTACAAATGACCTAATTTCATTCCTTTTCATGGCTTAGTAATATTCCATTTTATATATGTACCACTGCTTTATGCATTCGTCTGTCTGTGGGCATTTAGGTTGCTTCCATTACCTCGATATTGTAAAGAGTGATACAATGAACATTGCGGTGAATGTCTCTTTTTGATTTATGGTTTTGTCTGGGTATATATCCAGAACTGGGATTGCTGTATCATATGGTAATTCTACTGTTAGTTTCTTAAGAAACTCCATATTGTTCTCCATAGTGACTGTATCAATTTATATTCCCAACAATAGTGGAAGAGGGTTCCTTTTCTCCACACATTTCCAGCATTTTTTGTTTGTAGATTTTCTGATGATGCCCATTCTACCAGGTGTGAGGTGATACCTCATTGTTGAGTCCATTTTGTTGAGCAAGGGGTAGGTCTTGTCTATTACATATTTAGCTTATGGAACGGTATCTGTGCTAATTTCAAACTCTGCTTTTATGCAGCACCACAACTCACCTTCCCCCTTAAGCAAGCATAAGTTGGTTTTCTAAAGATGAGACCCTGTTCTGTTTTGTAATTCAGTTCATGTGTAACCAAGTTCTCATTCCATGTATTAGTGATACCTTATGATGTTTCTCTTTCTGTGTGACTTTTTTCACTTAGAATCACCGTGCCTCAATCCACTCATTATGCTGGTACGGGCCTGGTGACATAGTTTTCATTGCTGAGAGGTATTCTGTTGTACGTAAGTACCGCAACTTCTTTATCCATTATTTGCTCTCTGGCATATTTAACTTGTGCTGAAGAAGAGGTTCCTGTAAAACAGCCGTCCCAAATTTTGGGGTGGCTGTATCTTTTTGATTTTAATTTCCCTAAGCTACAGGACCATAAGTGGAAGTGCCCCAGGCTCTGTTGCTTTGTTTTTTAGATGTTTCAGGAAACACCATACACTTCTACCGAGTGGCTGTTGGCAATTTACATCCCGCCCATCAGCATAACAAGGCTCCCAGTTCTCCATGGCCTGTCCTGCCTTTCTGGATTTTACACTTTTTTCAGATGGCCCTTTTCACCGGGGGGAAGTGAGACTACATTGTAGGGCAGATTTCCTTTGCAAGCTTGCTTGGTTGGCCAAAAAGGGCGTATGCGTTTTTTCCGGAAAAAACTCATACGCACTTTTTGGCCAAGTGCATCATTGTGGACGTTCTGCCTCTTTTCCTATGCTTTAAATGCAATTCCAGTCCTCCTCCTGAAATCGGTTTCCTGCAATTCTGCCCCGCTTTCAAGTCCTCTTGGCAGCCTTCCTTCAGTATATTTTTGGACGATAGCTGTCATTTATAACTCTGCAGGTTTGTGAATTACAGTGCCCCTGAGCTCCTTTCTTCAACTCGCTTTCTTGTGAGCTGGCCGCAACACCGCAGGATTGCTTCAGGCCCTAATCTTGTTCTGGAACAGCACGCTGAGCCTTTGGTTAATTCCTCTTCCTGGTGGGAAATGAGAGTTAAATTTGCCGTCCAGACACCTCCAGCTAGTCTCTCATTGGTTCTCCCTATTCCTGTTCATCTTCCGCAGAAATTGCAAACTGGGCCAAACAGGAGGTTAAAGGCACTGACTCTCCAAGTCGGGAGAGTGTTAGTAAAGCGTCTGGAATGTTGCACCCGAGTACCAGGGGACGAGAACTGAGACATAGTGGAACACGTCTCCCGATCACACGGTTGATCATACTCTGGGTTCCACATGCATGCTTTAGCTGAAGGAAGAATCCCTTAAACCTAGAGAGTTGAGACCCGTGGAATGGGTACCATGCAATATGACTTCAAAGGGTCTTCATTTGCTCACCGAACCTCTCCAATCCTATCACTGCTGCGTTTATGCCCCTGTACACACGCTTGATTCTCTTTTGGCGACATAGCAATCCATAGGTTTTAAGATACTTACTAGTCAGGTATATACTTAGGCGTTTAATATGGGGTGTTGAGTCCATCTCGTTGAGCAAGGAGTAGCTCTTGTCTATTACATATTTGGCTTAAGGAACTTTATCTGTGCTCATTTCAATCTCTGGTTTTATGCAGCACCCCAACTCACCTTTCCCCTTAAGCAAGCATAAGTTGGTTTTCTAAATTTGAGACCTTATTCTGTTTTGTAACTCTGTTCCTGTGTAGCAAGTTTACATTCCGTGTATTAGTGATATCTTATGATGTTTCTTTTTCCGTGTGACTTATTTCAGTTAGAATCATCATACCTGAATCCACTCATTACGCTGCTACGGGCCTGATGACATAGATTTCATTGCTGAGTGATATTGCATTGTACGTAAGTACCACAACTTCTTTATCCATTTTTCACTTTCTGCGATATTGAACTTGTACCATAAACGAGGTTCTTGTAAACATAGCCGTCCCAAACTTTTGGGTGGCTGTGTCTTTTTGATTTTAATTTCCCTAAGCTATAGGACCATAAGTGGAATTGCCCTAGGCTCTGTTGCTTTGTTTTTTAGATGTTTCAGGAAACACCATACATTTCTCCCTAGTGGCTGTTGGCAAATTACATCCCGCCCATCAGCATAACAAGGCTCCCAGTTCTCCATGGCCTGTCCTGCCTTTCTGGATTTTACACTTTTTTCAGATGGCCCTTTTGACCGGGGCGAAGTGAGACTTCATTGTAGTGCAGATTTCCTTTGCAAGCTTGCTTGGTTGGCCAAAAAGCGCGTATGCGTTTTTTTCCTGAATATATTCAGGAAAAAAACGCATACGCCCTTTTTGGCCAAGTGCATCATTGTCGACGTTCTGCCTCTTTTCCTATGCTTTAAATGCAATTCCTGTCTACCTCCTGAAATAGGTTTCCTGCAATTCTGCCTTGCTTTCAATGCCTCTTCATAGCCTTAACTCAATATAGTTTTTGAAAATAGTTGGCCTTTATAACTCTGCACGTTTTTGAATTGCAGTGGCCCTTAGCTCCATTTTTCAGCTCATATTTTTGTGATCTTGCCTCATAACCACAGGATTCCTTCAGGCCCTATTCTTCTTCTGGGGCACCTTGCTGTGCCTTTGGTTTATTCTTCTTACTGATGTGAAATTAGAGTGACATGTGCCCATTGAAACCGCTACAGCTTGTTTCTCACTGGTTCCCCCTATTCTCATTCATCCTCCGCACTAACTGCAGACTGTGCGATACCAGAACTTAAAGGCATTGACTCTCCATGTGGGGATGTTGTTAGTAAAGCGGCTGGAATGTCGATCCGGAGCCCCAGGAGAGGAAAAATGAGGTGCGTTTTAGAAACCTTTCCCGATCATATGGTATACCAGTCGCTGGGTTTCCCAAGCATGGTTTAGCTGTAGGAAGATTCCCTTCAACCTGGATTGTTGGGACCCTTGGAATGAGTAGCATGAAGTATTGCATTAAACTTTTGGCAGTTGCTCACCAAAACTCACCAATCCTCTCAGCCCCAAGTGTCCAGCCTAATGTCTTATCCAGCTGTGGGTTTATATGTGGTCAATCCAGGTTGCATCACAGTCCCTGAGCGAATTTTGTAAGAATTTTTCTCTCTTTCATTGTTTCTGCGTTTTGTTTTTAAAATTTATTTCTATAATGGGGTTTAGCTCATTTTCACTGCTGTGTTTGTGCCGCTCTGCACACACTTGATTCCCTTATGGAGATATATCAATACATGGGTTTTAAGATTCTTATTACTCAGATATATTTCTCTGTGGTTTATAAGGTGTGTTGAGGCCAGTTCATTGAGCAAGGTGTAGATCTTGTCTAATATCTATTTGGTTTATTGAACGGTATCTGTGTTAATTTCAAACTCTGGTTTTATGCATCACCCCACCTCTCCTTTCCCCTTAAGCTGACATAAGTGTGTTTTCTAAATGTGAGACACTGTTCTGTTCTGTAATTCATTTCTTGTGCAGCCATATTTACCCTCCCTCTATAAGTGATATCTTATGATATGTTTCTTTTTCTGTTTGACTTATTTCAAGTAGTATTATCGGACCTAAATCCACTCTTTATCCTTCTACTAGCCTTATTACATTGATTTCATGGTGAAGAGATATTCCATTGTACATAAGTACCACATCTTCTTTATCCATTGTTCTCTTTCCTGGGATATTTAAGGTGTACTGAAGTTGAGGTTCTTGTAAACAGAGTAGCCCTAAACTGTGGTGTGCTTGTGTCTTGTTGATTTTTAGACTTCCCTAGATATATTCCCATGATTGGAAGTGTCCTATGCTCTGTAGCTCTGTTTTTTAGATGATTTAGGAACCACCATACACTTCTCCAGAGTGGCTCTCGGCAGTTCACACACTGCCCATCAGCGTATAAAGGCTCCCTGTTCTCCATGGCCTGTCCTGCATTTCTGGTTTTTACAATTTTTTAGGATGGCCCTTTTGACCGGTGGGAAATGAGACTTCTTTGTTGTGCACATTTGCATTGCTTGCTTGCTTCGTTGCCCATAAAGTGCGTATGCGTTTTTTCCTGGATATAATCAGGAAAAACGCATACGCCCTTTTGGGCCAACTGCATCATTGTCGAAATTCTGCCGCTTTTCATGTGCTTTAAAGACGAGTCCAATCTATCTCTTGAAATCTGTTTCTTGCAATTCTGTCTTGCATTCAGATCCTCTTCTTTGCCTTACCTCCACATAGTTTTGGACGTTAGTTTTCATTTATAACTCTGCAGGTTTGTGAATTGCAGTGACCCTGAGCTCCATTTTTTAAGTTGCTCTTTTGTGAGCTGGCCTCAAACCCGCAGGATTGCTTCAGGCCCTATTTTGGCTCCGGCGAGGCGGGCTGAGCCTTTTTTCAATTCTTATTCTTAATGGGAAATTAGAGTGATATGTGCCCGTCCAAACCCCTACAACTATTCTCTCATTGGTTCCCCCTCTTCCCGTTCATCCTCCTCACAATTTGCAAAATGTGTGAAACAGAAGTTGAAATGTGCTGATTCTCCAAGTGGGGAGATTCTAAGTAACGTGGCTGGAATGGTGAACAGGAGCACCAGGAGAGGATAAATGAGCTGCATTTTAGACACATCTCCCGATCACATGGTGTACAGTCCTCTGGGTTTTCCATGCATGTTTTAGCTGTAGGAAGATCCCTTGAACCTGCAGATTTGGGACCCATTGAATGGGTACCAGGTAGTATTACTTTAAAGGGTGTGCATTTCCTCACCCAACCTCACATTTCTCTTAGTGCAAACAGTTTCCAGCCTTATGTCTCATCCTGCTGTGGGTCTAGATGTGTTCAATCCATGTTGCATCACCGTCCCTGAGGAAAAGTTGTAAGAGGTTTTCTCTGTCTCTCTGTCGTTTATTTTTTTCAATTTATTACTATATTGGTTACAGCTGATTTTCAAAGCTCTGTTTCTTGCTGCTGTACATCCACTTGATTCACGTACAGAGAGACATCAGTAAATTCTTTTTCAGATTCTTACCAGTCGTATATATTCTTTTCCGGTGACTTGAGTGTGCTGAGTGCAGTTCTTTTAGCTACCGTGTAGGCCTTGTTGATTATCAGTTTGGTATTTGGAATGGTATCTTTGCTAATTTCAACCTCCTGGATGATGCCTCACCCCTCCCCACCTTTCCCGTTTAGCAGCCTTATGCGTGTTTCCTACATATTTGACTATGTTTTTGTTTTGTAATTTATTTCATGTGTAGCCATTTTGGATTCCACCTTTAAGTGATATCTTATGACATGTGTCTTTTTCTTTTTGAATTATGTCACTTAGAATGATCATACGTAACTCTTCCGGAGTTGTTACAACTGGCCATAGTTCATTGATTTCCAGGCTGAATAATATTCCACTCTACCTAAGTACCACATCTCTATCCATTTTTTCTCTCCAGAGACATTTAAGTTATATCCTAGTCGAGGATCTTTTAAACAGAGAGGGGGTAAACATTGGGGTGCCTGTGTCCTCTCGATTTTTGTTTTTCCCAAGATATACGCCCATGAGTGCAAGTGCCCTATGCTCTGTAGCTCATTTTTTAGATGCTTTAGTAAACACAATACACTTCTCCAGAATGGCCGTTGGCAATATACATTTCCACTATAAGTCTCACAGGGCTCCCTCTTCTCCTTGCCCTGTCCTGCATTTCTGTTGTTTACGCTTTATGAGGATGGCTCTTCTGACTGATGCAAAGTGATATCTTTTGTAGTATTGACTTCCAGTGCCCACCTGTTTGCTTGGCTAAAAAAGTGTATGCCCTTTTCTTGAATATATACAGAAAAAAACGCATACACCCTTTTTGGCCAACTGCAATGTTGGCAATGTTCAGCTCCTTTTCTCGTGCTTAATGGCGAGTCCTTTCTACCTCCTCAGATCCCTTTCCTGCCATTCTCCCTTGCTTACAAGTCCTTTTCTCTGACTTTCCTCAAGACATTTTTCAGTGATGGATATTTTCAACTCTGCAGTTTCGTGAATTTTACTGCCCCTGAGTTCCATTGTTCAACTTGCGTTTATGGGAACTGGCCACAAAGCAGCGGGATTTCCTCAAGCCCTATACTGTTTCCATGGGCAACCCTAGCCTTTGGTCAATTCGTCTTCCTGATTGGAAATTAGAGTGACATGTGCCTGTCTGAACACCTAGGACTTGTCTCTCATTGTTCCTCATCCTTCCGCTTCATCCTCTGGACAAATTCCAAACTGTACGCAACAGGATGTTGACAGTGCTGACATCTCCAAGTGGGGAGACTGTTAGTAAAGACGCTGGAGGGGTGAACCTGAGCACCAGGAGATGAGGAGAGGAGATGCCTTTTCCAAACTCTTCCCGATCAGACGGTATACCATCCTCTGGGTGTGACAGACATGTTTTAGCAGTAGGAAGAGTCCCATTCATGTAAGGAGAACACCAGGGCTTTTTCAAAATCAGTGTCTGCCCGAAACCCAAACTGGGGAATTTTTTAAGCTACGGCTACACATATGTTCATTAAGGGCCTTGGGAAGTAGGCAGAGTCCAAACTTTAGATGATTGAAGTCTTCAGGGTCAGAAGCACTCACCACCAGCTTCCCTTAGGTTACACTTTAACTGTCATTGATAGATGACAATGACAACAAAAATATCTATTCTTTTCCAGATTATTTCCCCTTATAGCTTATTGCAAAATGTTGAGTGTAGTTCCCTGTGCTATACAGTAGTTCCTTGTTGATGATCTATTTTATACATAGCAGTGTGTATGTGTTAATCCCAAACTGTTAATTTATCCCTCCTCCCACCTTTCCCCTTTGGTAATAATAAATTATAAGATTTTATACTTCTCAGAAATGGGGGAGCTGAAAGAGAGGTATCATTTTCAATGGAAAAGCATTTAAAACAAGATTGAAGCTTTAACCAAGATTATTAGATGTACATCCTTGGAAAGAAATCACTTCGTTTCTCTAATATTGACCTGACAAATAAGACAAACCTTTTCACTGAACTTGCTTATAATAAAGTGATGGAAATATCAAATGGAAGTGTTAGAAACATCTTATTTTACCCGAGCCTTATACACTGTTCTATGTTAACTACAGTTTGGCTCACACATCTGTTCATTGAGGTTACAATAGTCTCAATTTCTGTTACTGATCCTCCAGAGTGGACCCCAACAAGTGTCCCCCTGCCCAGTGTCATTGGGGCCAACAGATCGAGACTGAGTTTGGTTCACAAGCAAAGGAAACTTTATATTTTGATCAGAGAATGGAGAGGTGAGAGCATGCACTACCCCGTGTGCTGTGGGCTGGGCTGTTGTGTAGAGATCCTGTCAGAGTCAGTGGGAGGGAGGGGGCGGAGCTCTCGAGGGCCGGGTTGGCTGCAGCTCAGGCTCTATATCGCGGAGTCTGCACTGGGCCCCAGGAGCTGAGGTGTCATCCCAGCCATTCTGCACTAGGAAATCTGGTCTGAAGTGCCGGGTGTGGAACCTCTGCATGCGGGACCCTAGGAGCACATGAAATTAGACAAAGCACAAAGGATAAAAAAGGTTAGACTTGACTTTATTGCCCAGATTCTATTTTTATCTCCCAGGGATTTTTAATGGGCTTTGCTGGGGACAAACCCCTCCTCTGCCTTTTGTCCCGTTCCTCATTCTTGGAGTGCTGAGGGTGCAGACCCTTCTTCTGTAACTGCTGAGTGCTGAGTTGGGAGCCCTCATACCCGGGGGCGAGGGTCAGAGCTTCTCCCCAGCAGCCTCCAGGTGACGTTGATTGTCCCCAGGCCCCCTGTCTCCCTGCTCGTCCACCTGAGCACCAGCATTGGAAGTGTTATAGATTCTAATGACCTTTAAGGGTCCAGGAAAGAGATGTGCAGAGACGCTGTGGGGGCCGGTTTCACTCTGCCCCACATTTGTTCGGCCACCTTAGGCTGACCGTTTCTGCCAGCCTAGATGCTCTGACCAGTAGTCTGCGCTTTCTTCAATTAGGCCCCTGAATTAACGTACAAACGGCACCAGGTGTCAGAGCCCTGCCTGCTCAACTCCCAGACAGTCCAGGGTCAGTGGTGATCAAGGACCATGATGGCCACTGAGTCAACAGCCTTTTGAAGTAAACAGGAGTCCAGCTGGTCTTATTGGCCACCATCATCAAGGTGTCTGTAGGCTTTTCTATGGTGACAGTGTGATATACGGTTCCCCCACCAAGATTATTAGCTCCCCTCTGCGTGCAGTAAGTCCTGCAAGCAGTAGTCTACTCTTTTGGGACACACTCTTGTTGTTTTATGAGAGAAACTCCAGGTCAAGTGATGTTCACACGAGTCGTCATGGTGCCCTGTTGCCCCCGGTTATCTCTCTGGATGTTGGAGTTGGAGGGCCTCCTCACTCGAGGTTGGTGTGCCCACGGAGCGAACCCTGCAACTTCAGGGCATGGTTGGTGGTTAGGATCACCACGTGGGGTCCTTTTCCCTTAGGAGGGAGGTGGCCTTTTGGGCTGCTGATTTCCAGGTTTTTAGATACTGCCAGTATCTTGGCCAGATGTGGCAGTGGGCCAAGCCCCTTGGTGCCCGTAGTTTATCCTACCTTGATGGCATTCTTGCATTGTTCCATTTCAAGTGGTCCCAGTTTTTGCACTAATTCTCCAATGGCGATTCACCTTTCACCGGGAATGTAAAGGTCAAAGGGTTTAGCTAAATTAGGGAGTTCCAGGGCAAGGGTCTGAATTGACTGCTCTTTCCATTCTTGAAAGGCCACTTCTGGATTCTATTCAAAAGGATCATCATCTTTTCCTTTCAGTGTTTCATATAGAGGCCCAGCTAGTAGACTGTAGTTAGGGATCCAGAAGCAGCAAACCCTGGCCTCCCCAGGAACCCCTAAGCTGTCTTCTAGTTTTAGAAAGGGGTAAGGCTGAAAATGGTTTCTTCCCTTTCCTGGGATGGGCTTCTCCGACCTTCTGTGAGAACGAAGCCCAGGCAGGTCACCGCAGTCTGTGATATTTGAGCTTTTTCTTGGACAACTTCTATCCTTTATTGGCTTGGTAGTTCAGAGGCCTCCTTAGTAGGGCTGGCGATCAGAATGTCGTCTGCGTACTGAAGGAGGGTTTCCTTTCCCAGAGGTAGAACTTTTAGGTCTTTAGCTAAGCTTTCCCCAAAGATGGTGTGGGAATTTTTGCACCCTTGGGGCAAGACGGCCCGGAAGTATTGTTTTAGTTGTATGTTGAGTCCTGCCACTCACAAGCCAAAATTTCTTGTGACTCTGGGACTAATGGAATACAAAAGAAGGCATCATTGAAGACTAATACAGAATACCATGTCCTGGTGGTTGGTAGAATGACCAGCAGGGTGTAGGAATTAGGAGCAGCTGGAGGTATATCCTCGGTGACTTCACTGACTGTCCTGACATCCTTTACCAGGTCCCCAGCAGCCCATGGGGCTCTCGTGGTCAGACCAATCCCAGAATATGGAGCTCACCTGGGCAGGTACCCCACCCCCACCCCAGCCCACGGGGCTCTCGTGGTCAGGCCCCTCCCAGGATACAGAGCTACCCTTGCAGGTACCGTGGCAGGGCTGGGCACACAGGAACCGTGCACATAGCCCTCATTGCAGAGCACCCCCAGCTCACCTGTCGCTCAGAGCTGACACAGAGCACCTCAGAGCAGGACTTGAACTAACAAACAGCAGCTGCGACAGGTCTGTGACCCTGGGCATCACTCTGTGTGGCCTCCCTCCACCTGGTCTTCCAGAGACTTCCACTGCACCCGGGGCACCAGGCCTCTGTCTCCAACCACCACCCACCCCTCCTCTCCCTGACTCCTGGGTTCCTCTCATTAGGAGAGGGTTTTCTTGAAGTTGTCTCCCACTCATGGGCCAGATAAAATGATTAGAAAACAAGCCAAAGCTGCAGCCCCTTGTCTATCCTGACTCTCAGGAGCCCACACCTGTTCCTTGGACCTGGCCGGTTCAGCAAGTTCCATTTTCTGCAACTGTGAGCCCCTGAGGGGTGATGATTGGCTGACCTGGGCAGCCTTACCGTGCCGGCCAGCCCTCCCCAGGTGTGCCTGGGTTGAGATCAATATAAATACCACTCCAGGCAGCAAGAGGCCCTGCAGCCGTGCCTGACGCCATTTTCTCTGCCCTGTCAGCAGTCTCGGGGCTGGGCTGGTGGGAGGGAGTGAGAGGCCACGGCTTTGTGGGTGGCCCAGTGTGAGTGGGGCTCTGCTGGACTTTCTGCAGCAGTTGCCAGGCTGCCACCTGCTAAAGAAGAGGATGTGTCACCCATACCTGCTGCTGGAATTTCTCCCTGGGCAGAGGTGAGGAAGGAGAAAAGCAGTGGGGGCAGGGACAGGACGGGTATCTCAGGCAGGGAAATGGAAATCTTCCAGAAGAGCACCCAGGGCCAGGACCATCCTGGCTGGCCTGCAGGCACCAAGTCGGCCGGTATGCTGTCACTCGTGTGGCTCTATGGCCCTTCCTCTAGGCTTTCAAGTCCTTGTATATATTCAGGTGTTTTACCTGGGACGGGTGGGAATAGTTCAGCAGCAACTGGCCTGGGGCTCAGCTCACGTTTACTCACAGATGCCTCGGCACGGTGCCCCAGCTTTGCAATGAGGACGCTTGTTGCATGGGGGCTGCTGGCTGAATGGGAGACAATTCCCCACTACTGACCAACTTCAGAATTGTTTACAACTGGAGCAAGTGCCCTGATACGGTTTTCCTCTGTGGAACTGGTGGGTTCTGTGTTTTTTTTCTCTTTTTCGTTTTTGGTTCAAGGTAGATTTTATTCCTCTTTTTTGTATTTACAGATATAAGCATGGAAATAATTTATTCATATAAATACATGTATGTGAAGGGAATAATTGTTTTTTCTGTTTTATTTTTTAAATTTTATTTCTTTTTAATTTTGAATTTTATTTTATATTTTTATACAGCAGGTTCTTATTGGTTATCTATTTTATACATATAAATGTATACATGCCAATCCCAGTCTCTCAACTCCTCCCACCACCAACCCCCCCAACAGCTTTCCCCCCTTGTTGTCCATACGTTTGTTGTCTACATCTGTTGCCCTATTTATGCCTTGCAAAATGGTTAATCTGTACAGTTTTTCTAGGTTCCACATATATGCATGAATATACAAGATTTGTTTTTCTCTTTCTGACTTACTTCACTCTGTATGACAGTCTCTAGATCCATCGACGTCTCTACAAATGACCTAATTTCATTCCTTTTCATGGCTTAGTAATATTCCATTTTATATATGTACCACAGCTTTATGCATTCGTCTGTCTGTGGGCATTTAGGTTGCTTCCATTACCTCGATATTGTAAAGAGTGATACAATGAACATTGCGGTGAATGTCTCTTTTTGATTTATGGTTTTGCCTGGGTATATGTCCAGAACTGGGATTGCTGTATCATATGGTAATTCTACTGTTAGTTTCTTAAGAAACTCCATATTGTTCTCCATAGTGACTGTATCAATTTATATTCCCAACAATAGTGGAAGAGGGTTCCTTTTCTCCACACATTTCCAGCATTTTTTGTTTGAAGATTTTCTGATGATGCCCATTCTACCAGGTGTGAGGTGATACCTCATTGTTGAGTCCATTTTGTTGAGCAAGGGGTAGGTCTTGTCTATTACATATTTAGCTTATGGAACGGTATCTGTGCTAATTTCAAACTCTGCTTTTATGCAGCACCACAACTCCCCTTCCCCCTTAAGCAAGCATAAGTTGGTTTTCTAAAGATGAGACCCTGTTCTGTTTTGTAATTCAGTTCATGTGTAACCAAGTTCACATTCCATGTATTAGTGATACCTTATGATGTTTCTCTTTCTGTGTGACTTTTTTCACTTAGAATCACCGTGCCTCAATCCACTCATTATGCTGGTACGGGCCTGGTGACATAGTTTTCATTGCTGAGTGATATTGCATTGTACGTAAGTACCACAACTTCTTTATCCATTTTTCACTTTCTGCGATATTGAACTTGTACCGTAAACGAGGTTCTTGTAAGCAGAGCCGACCCAAACTTTGGGGTGGCTGTGTCTTTTTGATTTTAATTTCCCTAAGCTATAGGACCATAAGTGGAAGTGCCCTAGGCTCTGTTGCTTTGTTTTTTAGATGTTTCAGGAAACACCATACACTTCTCCCGAGTGGCTGTTGGCAGTTTACATCCCGCCCATCAGCATAACAAGGCTCCCAGTTCTCCATGGCCTGTCCTGCCTTTCTGGATTTTACACTTTTTACATATGGCCCTTTTGACCGGGGGGAAGTGAGACTTCACTGTAGTGCAGATTTCCTTTGCAAGATTGCTTGGTTGGCCAAAAAGGGCGTATGCTTTTCTTCCTGAATATATTCAGGAAAAAACGCATACGCCCTTTTTGGCCAAGTGCATCATTGTGGACGTTCTGCCTCTTTTCCTATGCTTTAAATGCAATTCCAGTCTACCTCCTGAAATCGGGTTCCTGCAATTCTGCCCCGCTTTCAAGTCCTCTTTGCAGCCTTACTTCAGTATATTTTTGGATGATAGCTGTCATTTATAACTCTGCAGGTTTGTGAATTACAGTGCCCCTGAGCTCCTTTCTTCAACTCGCTTTCTTGTGAGCTGCCCGGAACACCGCAGGATTGATTCAGGCCCTAATCTGGTTCCGCCATGGCATGCTGAGCCTTTGGTTAATTCCTCTTCCTGGTCGGAAATGAGAGTTACATTTGCCCGTCCAGACACCTCCAGCTAGTCTCTCATTGGTTCTCCCTATTCCTGTTCATCTTCCGCAGAAATTGCAAACTGGGCCAAACAGGAGGTTAAAGGCACTGACTCTCCAAGTCGGGAGAGTGTTAGTGAAGCATCTGGAATGTTGCACCCAAGTACCAGGTGACAAGAAATGAGACATATTTGAACACGTCTCCCGATCACACGGTTGATCATACTCTGGGTTCCACATGCGTGTTTTAGCTGAAGGAAGAATCCCTTAAACCTGAGAGTTGAGACCCGTGGAATAGGTACCATGCAATATGACTTCAAAGGGTCTTCATTTGCTCACTGAACCTCTGCAATCATATCACTGCTGCGTTTTTGCCCCTGTACACACGCTTGATTCTCTTTCGGAGACATAGCAATCCATAGGTTTTAAGATACTTACTAGTCAGGTACATACTTAGGCGTTTAATATGGGGTGTTGAGTCCATCTCGTTGAGCAAGCAGTAGCTCTTGTCTATTACATATTTGGCTTAAGGAATTTTATCTGTGCTCATTTCAATCTGTGTTTTTGTGCAGCACCCCAACTCACCTTTCCGCTTAAGCAAGCATAAGTTGGTTTTCTAAATTTGAGACCTTATTCTGTTTTGTAATTCAGTTCCTGTGTAGCAAGTTTATATTCCGTGTATTAGTGATATCTTATGATGTTTCTTTTTCTTGTGACTTATTTCAGTTAGAATCATCATACCTGAATCCACTCATTATGCTGCTACTGGCCTGATGACGTAGATTTCATTGCTTAGTGATATTGCATTGTACGTAAGTACCACAACTTCTTTATCGATTTTTCACTTTCTGCGATATTGAACTTGTCCCATAAACGAGGTTCTTGTAAACAGAGCCGTCCCAAACTTAGGGGTGGCTGTGTCTTTTTGATTTTAATTTCCCTAAGCTATAGGGCCATAAGTGGATGTGCCCTAGGCTCTGTTGCTTTGTTGTTTAGATGTTTCAGGAAACACCATACACTTCTCCCGAGTGGCTGTTGGCAATATACATCCCGCCCATCAGCATAACAAGGCTCGCAGTTCTCCATGGCCTGTCCTGCCTTTCTGGATTTTACACTTTTTTCAGATGGCCCTTTTGACCGGGGGGAAGTGAGACTTCATTGTAGTGCAGATTTCATTTGCAAGCTTTCTTGGTTGGCCAAAAAGGGCGTATGCGTTTTTTCCTGAATATATTCAGGAAAAAACGCATACGCCCTTTTTGGCCAAGTGCATCATTGTCGGCCTTCTGCCTCTTTTCCTATGCTTTAAATGCAATTCCAGTCTACCTCCTGAAATCGGTTTCCTGCAATTCTGCCCCGCTTTCAAGTCCTCTTGGCAGCCTTACTTCAGTATATTTTTGGACGATGGCTGTCATTTATAACTCTGCAGGTTTGTGAATTACAGTGCCCCTGAGCTCCTTTCTTCAACTCGCTTTCTTGTGAGCTGCCCACAACACCGCAGGATTGCTTCAGGCCCTAATCTGGTTCCGGCTCGGCACGCTGAGCCTTCGGTTAATTCCTCTTCCTGGTGGGAAATGAGAGTTAAATTTGCCCGTCCAGACACCTCCAGCTAGTCTCTCATTGGTTCTCCCTATTCCTGTTCATCTTCCGCAGAAATTGCAAACTGGGCCAAACAGGAGGTTAAAGGCACTGACTCTCGAAGTCGGGAGAGTGTTAGTAAAGCGTCTGGAATGTTGCACCCGAGTACCAGGGGACCAGAACTGAGACATATTGGAACACGTCTCCCGATCACACGGTTGATCATACTCTGGGTTCCACATGCATGATTTAGCTGAAGGAAGAATCCCTTAAACCTGGAGAGTTGAGACCCGTGGAATGGGTACCATGCAATATGACTTCAAAGGGTCTTCATTTGCTCACCGAACCTCTCCAATCCTATCACTGCTGCGTTTATGCCCCTGTACACACGCTTGATTCTCTTTCGGAGACATAGCGATCCATAGGTTTTAAGATACTTACTAGTCAGGTACATTCTTAGGCGTTTAATATGGGGTGTTGAGTCCATTTCGTTGAGCAAGGAGTAGCTCTTGTCTATTACATATTTGGCTTGAGGAACTTTATCTGTGCTCATTTCAACCTCTGGTTTTATGCAGCACCCCAACTCACCTTTCCCCTTAAGCAAGCATAAGTTGGTTTTCTGAATTTGAGACCCTGTTCTGTTTCGTAATTTAGTTCCTGTGTAGCCAAGTTTACATCCCGTGTATTAGTGATATCTTATGATATTTCTTTTCCTGTGTGACATATTTCAGTTAGAATCATCATACCTGAATCCACTCATTATGCTGCTACGGGCCTGATGACATAGATTTCATTGCTGAGTGATATTGCATTGTATGTAAGTACCACAAATTCTTTATCCATTTTTCACTTTCTGCGATATTGAACTAGTCCCGTAAACGAGGTTCTTGTAAGCAGAGCCGTCCCACACTTAGGGGTGGCTGTATCTTTTTGATTTTAATTTCCCTAAGCTATAGGGCCATAAGTGGAAGTGCCCTAGGCTCTGTTGCTTTGTTTTTTAGATGTTTGAGGAAACACCATACACTTCTCCCGAGTGGTTGTTGACAATATACATCCCGCCGATCAGCATAACAAGGCTCCCAGTTCTCCATGGCCTGTCCTGCCTTTCTGGATTTTACACTTTTTTCAGATGGCCCTTTTGACCGGGGGGAAGTGAGACTTCATTGTAGTGCAGATTTCCTTTGCAAGCTTGCTTGGTTGGCCAAAAAGGGTGTATGCGTTTTTGCCTGAATATATTCAGGAAAAAACGCATACGCGCTTTTGGGCCAAGTGCATCATTGTGGACGTTCTACCTCTTTTCCTATGCTTTAAATGCAATTCCAGTCTACTTCCTGAAATCGGTTTCCTGCAATTCTGCCCCGCTTTCAAGTCCTCTTGGCAGGCTTACTTCAGTATATTTTTGGACGATAGCTGTCATTTATAACTCTGCAGGTTTGTGAATTACAGTGCCCCTGAGCTCCTTTCTTCAACTCGCTTTCTTGTGAGCTGGCCGCAACACCGCAGTATTACTTCAGGCCCTAATCTGGTTCCGGCACGGCACGCTGAGCCTTTGGTTAATTCCTCTTCCTGGTGGGAAATGAGAGTTAAATTTGCCCGTCCAGACACCTCCAGATAGTCTCTCATTGGTTCTCCCTATTCCTGTTCATCTTCCGCAGAAATTGCAAACTGGGCCAAACAGGAGGTTAAAGGCACCGACTCTCGAAGTCGGGAGAGTGTTAGTAAAGCGTCTGGAATGTTGCACCCGAGTACCAGGGGACGAGAACTGAGACATATTGGAACACGTCTCCCGATCACACGGTTGATCATACTCTGGGTTCCACATGCATGATTTAGCTGAAGGAAGAATCCCTTAAACCTGGAGCGTTGAGACCCGTGGAATGTGTACCATGCAATATGACTTCAAAGGGTCTTCATTTGCTCACCGAAGCTCTCCAATGCTATCACTGTTGCGTTTATGCCCCTGTACTCACGCTTGATTCTCTTTCGGAGACATAGCAATCCATAGGTTTTAAGATACTTACTAGTCAGGTACATTCTTAGGCGTTTAATATGGGGTGTTGAGTCCATTTCGTTGAGCAAGGAGTAGCTCTTGTCTATTACATATTTGGCTTAAGGAACTTTCTCTGTGCTCATTTCAATCTCTGGTTTTATGCAGCACCCCAACTCTCCTTTCCCCTTAAGCAAGCATAAGTTGGTTTTCTACATTTGAGACCCTGTTCTGTTTTGTAATCCAGTTCCTGTGTAGCCAAGTTTACATTCCATGTATTAGTGATATCTTATGATGTTTCATTTTCTGTGTGACTTATTTCAGTTAGAATCATCATACCTGAATCCACTCATTATGCTGCTATGGGCCAGATGATATAGATTTCATTGCTGAGTGATATTGCATTGTACGTAAGTACCACAACTTCTTTATCGATTTTTCACTTTCTGCGATATTGAACTTGTACCGTAAACGAGGTTCTTGTAAGCAGAGCCGTCCCAAACTTTGGGGTGGCTGTGTCTTTTTGATTTTAATTTCCCTAAGCTATAGGACCATAAGTGGAAGTGCCCTAGGCTCTGTTGCTTTGTTTTTTAGATGTTTCAGGAAACACCATACACTTCTCCCGAGTGGCTGTTGGCAGTTTACATCCCGCCCATCAGCATAACAAGGCTCCCAGTTCTCCATGGCCTGTCCTGCCTTTCTGGATTTTACACTTTTTACATATGGCCCTTTTGACCGGGGGGAAGTGAGACTTCACTGTAGTGCAGATTTCCTTTGCAAGATTGCTTGGTTGGCCAAAAAGGGCGTATGCTTTTCTTCCTGAATATATTCAGGAAAAAACGCATACGCCCTTTTTGGCCAAGTGCATCATTGTTGACGTTCTGCCTCTTTTCCTATGCTTTAAATGCAATTCCAGTCTACCTCCTGAAATCGGTTTCCTGCAATTCTGCCCCGCTTTCAAGTCCTCTTGGCAGCCTTACTTCAGTATATTTTTGGACGATAGCTGTCATTTATAACTCTGCAGGTTTGTGAGTTACAGTGCCCCTGAGCTCCTTTCTTCAACTCGCTTTCTTGTGAGCTGGCCGCAACACCGCAGGATTGCTTCAGGCCCTAATCTGGTTCCGGCACGGCACGCTGAGCCTTTGGTTAATTTCTCTTCCTGGTGGGAAATGAGAGTTAAATTTGCCCGTCCAGACACCTCCAGCTAGTCTCTCATTGGTTCTCCCTATTCCTGTTCATCTTCCGCAGAAATTGCAATCTGGGCCAAACAGGAGGTTAAAGGCAGTGACTCTCCAAGTCGGGAGAGTGTTAGTAAAGCATTTGGAATGTTGCACCCGAGTACCAGGGGACGAGAACTGAGACATATTGGAACACGTCTCCCGATCACACAGTTGATCATACTCTGGGTTCCACATGCATGTTTTAGCTGAAGGAAGAATCCCTTAAACCTGGAGAGTTGAGACCCGTGGAATGGGTACCATGCAATATGACTTCAAAGGGTCTTCATTTGCTAACCGAACCTCTCCAATCCTATCACTGCTGCGTTTATGCCCCTGTACACACGCTTGATTCTCTTTTAGAGACATAGCAATCTATAGGTTTTAAGATACTTACTAGACAGGTACATTCTTAGGCGTTTAATATGGGGTGCTGAATCCATCTCGTTGAGCAAGGAGTAGCTCTTGTCTATTACATATTTGGCTTAAGGAACTTTATCTGTGCTCATTTCAATCTCTGGTTTTATGCAGCACCCCAACTCACCTTTCCCCTTAAGCAAGCATAAGTTGGTTTCCTAAATTTGAGACCCTGTTCTATTTTGTAATTCAGTTCCTGTGTTGTGAAATTTACATTCCGTGTATTAGTAATATCTTATGATGTTTCTTTTTCTGTGTGACTTATTTCAGTTAGAATCATCATACCTGAATCCACTCATTATGCTGCTACGGGCCTGATGACATAGATTTCATTGCTGAGTGATATTGCATTGTACATAAGTACCAGAACTTCTTTATCCATTTTTCGCTTTCTGCGATACTGAACTTGTACCGTAAACGAGGTTCTTGTAAACAGAGCCGTCCCAAACTTTGGGGTGGCGGTGTCTTTTTGATTTTAATATCCCTAAGCTATAGGACCATAAGTGGAAGTGCCCTAGGCTCTGTTGCGTTGTTTTTTAGATGTTTCAGGAAACACCATACACTTCTCCCGAGTGGCTGTTGGCAATATACATCCCGCCCATCAGCATAACAAGGCTCCCAGTTCTCCATGGCCTGTCCTGCCTTTCTGGATTTTACACTTTTTTCAGATGGCAGTTTTGACCGGGGGGAAGTGAGACCTCATTGTAGTGCAGATTTCCGTTGCAACCTTGCTTGGTTGGCCAAAAAGGGCGTATGCGTTTTTTCCTGAATATATTCAGGAAAAATCGCATACGCCCTTTTTGGCCAAGTGCATCATTGTGGACGTTCTGCCTCTTTTCCTATGCTTTAAATGCAATTCCAGTCTACCTCCTGAAATCGGTTTCCTGCAATTCTGCCCCGCTTTCAAGTCCTCTTGGCAGGCTTACTTCAGTATATTTTTGGACGATAGCTGTCATTTATAACTCTGCAGGTTTGTGAATTACAGTGCCCCTGAGCTCCTTTCTTCAACTCGCTTTCTTGTGAGCTGGCCGCAACACCGCAGGATTGCTTCAGGCCCTAATCTGGTTCCGGCATGGCACGCTGAGCCTTTGGTTAATTCCTCTTCCTGGTGGGAAATGAGAGTTAAATTTGCCGGTCCAGACACCTCCAGCTAGTCTCACATTGGTTCTCCCTATTCCTGTTCATCTTCCGCAGAAATTGCAAACTGGGCCAAACAGGAGGTTAAAGGCACTGACTCTCCAAGTCGGGAGAGTGTTAGTAAAGCGTCTCGAATGTTGCACCCGAGTACCAGGGGACGAAAACTGAGACATATTGGAACACGTCTCCCGATCACACAGTTGATCATACTCTGGGTTCCACATGCATGTTTCAGCTGAAGGAAGAATCCCTTAAACCTGGAGAGTTGAGACCCGTGGAATGGGTACCATGCGATATGACTTCAAAGGGTCTTCATTTGCTCACCGAACCTCTCCAATCCTATCACTGCTGCGTTTATGTCCCTGTACACACGCTTGATTCTCTTTCGGAGACATAGCAATCCATAGGTTTTAAGATACTTACTAGTCAGGTACATTCTTAGGCGTTTAATATGGGGTGTTGAGTCCATTTCGTTGAGCAAGGAGTAGCTCTTGTCTATTACATATTTGGCTTAAGGAACTTTATCTGTGCTCATTTCAATCTCTGGTTTTATGCAGCACCCCAACTCACCTTTCCCCTTAAGCAAGCATAAGTTGGTTTTCTAAATTTGAGACCCTGTTCTGTTTTGTAATCCAGTTCCTGTGTAGCCAAGTTTACATTCCGTGTATTAGTGATATCTTATGATGTTTCTTTTTCTGTGTGACTTATTTCAGTTAGAATCATCATACCTGAATCCACTCATTATGCTGCTACGGGCCTGATGACATAGATGTCATGGCTAAGTGATATTGCATTGTACGTAAGTACCACAACTTCTTTATCCATTTTTCACTTTCTGCGATATTGAACTTGTACCGTAAATGAGGTTCTTGTAAACAGAGCCGTCCCAAACTTTGGGGTGGCTGTGTCTTTTTGATTTTAATTTCTCTAAGCTATAGGACCATAAGTGAAGTGCCTAGGCTCTGTTGCTTTGTTTTTTAGATGTTTCAGGAAACACCATACACTTCTCCCGAGTGGCTGTTGGCAATTTACATCCCACCCATCAGCATAACAAGGCTCCCAGTTCTCCATGGCCTGTCCTGCCTTTCTGGATTTTACACTTTTTTCAGATGGCCCTTTTGACCGGGGGGAAGTGAGACTTCATTGTAGTGCAGATTTCCTTTGCAAGCTTGCTTGGTTGGCCAAAAAGTGCGTATGCGTTTTTTCCTGAATATATTCAGGAAAAAACGCATACGCCCTTTTTGGCCAAGTGCATCATTGTCGATGTTCTGCCTCTTTTCCTATGCTTTAAATGCAATTCCAGTCTACCTCCTGAAATTGGTTTCCTGCAATTGTGCCTTGCTTTCAATGCCTCTTCATAGCCTTACCTCAATATATTTTTTGAAAATAGTTGGCCTTTATAACTCTGCAGGTTTTTGAATTGCAGTGGCCCTTAGCTCCATTTTTCAGCTCTTATTTTTGTGATCTTGCCTCATAACCACAGGATTCCTTCAGGCCCTATTCTTCTTCTGGGGCACCTTGCTGTGCCTTTGGTTTATTCTTCTTACTGATGTGAAATTAGAGTGACATGTGCCCATTGAAACCACTACAGCTAGTTTCTCACTGGTTCCCCCTATTCCCATTCATCCTCCGCACTAACTGCAGACTGTGCGATACCAGAACTTAAAGGCATTGACTCTCCTTGTGGGGATATTGTTAGTAAAGCGGCTGGAATGTCGATCTGGAGCCCCAGGAGAGGAAAAATGAGGTGCGTTTTAGAAACCTTTCCCGATCATATGGTATACCAGTCGCTGGGTTTCCCAAGCATGGTTTAGCTGTAGGAAGATTCCCTTCAACCTGGATTGTTGGGACCCTTGGAATGAGTAGCATGAAGTATTGCATTAAACTTTTGGCAGTTGCTCACCAAAGCTCACCAATCCTCTCAGCCCCAAGTGTCCAGCTTTATGTCTTATCCAGCTGTGGGTTTATATGTGGTCAATCCAGGTTGCATCACAGCCCCTGAGCGAATTTTGTAAGAATTTTTCTCTCTTTCATTGTTTCTGCGTTTTGTTTTTAAAATTTATTTCTATAATGGGGTTTAGCTCATTTTCACTGCTGTGTTTGTGCCACTCTGCACACACTTGATTCCCTTATGGAGATATATCAATACCTGGATTTTAAGATTCTTATTACTCAGATATATTTCTCTGTGATTTATAGGGTGTGTAGAGGCCAGTTCATTGAGCAAGGTGTAGATCTTGTCTAATATCTATTTGGTTTATTGAACGGTATCTGTGCTAATTTCAAACTCTGGTTTTATGCATCATCCCACCTCTCCTTTCCCCTTAAGCTGACATAAGTGTGTTTTCTAAATGTGAGACACTGTTCTGTTCTGTAATTCATTTCTTGTGCAGCCATATTTACCCTCCCTCTATAAGTGATATCTTATGATATGTTTCTTTTTCTGTTTGACTTATTTCAAGTAGTATTATCGGACCTAAATCCACTCTTTATCCTTCTACTAGCCTTATTACATTGATTTCATGGTGAAGAGATATTCCATTGTACATAAGTACCACATCTTCTTTATCCATTGTTCTCTTTCCTGGGATATTTAAGGTGTACTGAAGTTGAGGTTCTTGTAAACAGAGTAGCCCTAAACTGTGGTGTGCTTGTGTCTTGTTGATTTTTAGACTTCCCTAGATATATTCCCATGATTGGAAGTGTCCTATGCTCTGTAGCTCTGTTTTTTAGATGATTTAGGAACCACCATACACTTCTCCAGAGTGGCTCTCGGCAGTTCACACACTGCCCATCAGCGTATAAAGGCTCCCTGTTCTCCATGGCCTGTCCTGCATTTCTGGTTTTTACAATTTTTTAGGATGGCCCTTTTGACCGGTGGGAAATGAGACTTCTTTGTTGTGCACATTTGCATTGCTTGCTTGCTTCGTTGCCCATAAAGTGCGTATGCGTTTTTTCCTGGATATAATCAGGAAAAACGCATACGCCCTTTTGGGCCAACTGCATCATTGTCGAAATTCTGCCGCTTTTCATGTGCTTTAAAGACGAGTCCAATCTGTCTCTTGAAATCTGTTTCTTGCAATTCTGTCTTGCATTCAGATCCTCTTCTTTGCCTTACCTCCACATAGTTTTGGACGTTAGTTTTCATTTATAACTCTGCAGGTTTGTGAATTGCAGTGACCCTGAGCTCCATTTTTTAAGTTGCTCTTTTGTGAGCTGGCCTCAAACCCGCAGGATTGCTTCAGGCCCTATTTTGGCTCCGGCGAGGCGGGCTGAGCCTTTTTTCAATTCTTATTCTTAATGGGAAATTAGAGTGATATGTGCCCGTCCAAACCCCTACAACTATTCTCTCATTGGTTCCCCCTCTTCCCGTTCATCCTCCTCACAATTTGCAAAATGTGTGAAACAGAAGTTGAAATGTGCTGATTCTCCAAGTGGGGAGATTCTAAGTAACGTGGCTGGAATGGTGAACAGGAGCACCAGGAGAGGATAAATGAGCTGCATTTTAGACACATCTCCCGATCACATGGTGTACAGTCCTCTGGGTTTTCCATGCATGTTTTAGCTGTAGGAAGATCCCTTGAACCTGCAGATTTGGGACCCATTGAATGGGTACCAGGTAGTATTACTTTAAAGGGTGTGCATTTCCTCACCCAACCTCACATTTCTCTTAGTGCAAACAGTTTCCAGCCTTATGTCTCATCCTGCTGTGGGTCTAGATGTGTTCAATCCATGTTGCATCACCGTCCCTGAGGAAAAGTTGTAAGAGGTTTTCTCTGTCTCTCTGTCGTTTATTTTTTTCAATTTGTTACTATATTGGTTACAGCTGATTTTCAAAGCTCTGTTTCTTGCTGCTGTACATCCACTTGATTCACGTACAGAGAGACATCAGTAAATTCTTTTTCAGATTCTTACCAGTCGTATATATTCTTTTCCGGTGACTTGAGTGTGCTGAGTGCAGTTCTTTTAGCTACCGTGTAGGCCTTGTTGATTATCAGTTTGGTATTTGGAATGGTATCTTTGCTAATTTCAGCCTCCTGGATGATGCCTCACCCCTCCCCACCTTTCCCGTTTAGCAGCCTTATGCGTGTTTTCTACATATTTGACTATGTTTTTGTTTTGTAATTTATTTCATGTGTAGCCATTTTGGATTCCACCTTTAAGTGATATCTTATGATATGTGTCTTTTTCTTTTTGAATTATGTCACTTAGAATGATCATACGTAACTCCTCCGGAGTTGTTACAACTGGCCATAGTTCATTGATTTCCAGGCTGAATAATATTCCACTCTACCTAAGTACCACATCTCTATCCATTTTTTCCCTCCAGAGACATTTAAGTTATATCCTAGTCGAGGATCTTTTAAACAGAGAGGGGGTAAACATTGGGGTGCCTGTGTCCTCTCGATTTTTGTTTTTCCCAAGATATACGCCCATGAGTGCAAGTGCCCTATGCTCTGTAGCTCATTTTTTAGATGTTTTAGTAAACACAATACACTTCTCCAGAATGGCCGTTGGCAATATACATTTCCACTATAAGTCTCACAGGGCTCCCTCTTCTCCTTGCCCTGTCCTGCATTTCTGTTGTTTACGCTTTATGAGGATGGCTCTTCTGACTGATGCGAAGTGATATCTTTTGTAGTATTGACTTCCAGTGCCCACCTGTTTGCTTGGCTAAAAAAGTGTATGCCCTTTTCTTGAATATATACAGAAAAAAACGCATACACCCTTTTTGGCCAACTGCAATGTTGGCAATGTTCAGCTCCTTTTCTCGTGCTTAATGGCGAGTCCTTTCTACCTCCTCAGATCCCTTTCCTGCCATTCTCCCTTGCTTACAAGTCCTTTTCTCTGACTTTCCTCAAGACATTTTTCAGTGATGGATATTTTCAACTCTGCAGTTTCGTGAATTTTACTGCCCCTGAGTTCCATTGTTCAACTTGTGTTTATGGGAACTGGCCACAAAGCAGCGGGATTTCCTCAAGCCCTATACTGTTTCCATGGGCAACCCTAGCCTTTGGTCAATTCGTCTTCCTGATTGGAAATTAGAGTGACATGTGCCTGTCTGAACACCTAGGACTTGTCTCTCATTGTTCCTCATCCTTCCGCTTCATCCTCTGGACAAATTCCAAACTGTACGCAACAGGATGTTGACAGTGCTGACATCTCCAAGTGGGGAGACTGTTAGTAAAGACGCTGGAGGGGTGAACCTGAGCACCAGGAGATGAGGAGATGAGATGCCTTTTCCAAACTCTTCCCGATCAGACGGTATACCATCCTCTGGGTGTGACAGACATGTTTTAGCAGTAGGAAGAGTCCCATTCATGTAAGGAGAACACCAGGGCTTTTTCAAAATCAGTGTCTGCCCGAAACCCAAACTGGGGAATTTTTTAAGCTACGGCTACACATATGTTCATTAAGGGCCTGGGGAAGTAGGCAGAGTCCAAACTTTAGATGATTGAAGTCTTCAGGGTCAGAAGCACTCACCACCAGCTTCCCTTAGGTTACACTTTAACTGTCATTGATAGATGACAATGACAATAAAAATATCTATTCTTTTCCAGATTATTTCCCCTTATAGCTTATTGCAAAATGTTGAGTGTAGTTCCCTGTGCTATACAGTAGTTCCTTGTTGATGATCTATTTTATACATAGCAGTGTGTATGTGTTAATCCCAAACTGTTAATTTATCCCTCCTCCCACCTTTCCCCTTTGGTAATAATAAATTATAAGATTTTATACTTCTCAGAAATGGGGGAGCTGAAAGAGAGGTATCATTTTCAATGGAAAAGCATTTAAAACAAGATTGAAGCTTTAACCAAGATTATTAGATGTACATCCTTGGAAAGAAATCACTTCGTTTCTCTAATATTGACCTGACAAATAAGACAAACCTTTTCACTGAACTTGCTTATAATAAAGTGATGGAAATATCAAATGGAAGTGTTAGAAACATCTTATTTTACCCGAGCCTTATACACTGTTCTATGTTAACTACAGTTTGGCTCACACATCTGTTCATTGAGGTTACAATAGTCTCAATTTCTGTTACTGATCCTCCAGAGTGGACCCCAACAAGTGTCCCCCTGCCCAGTGTCACTGGGGCCAACAGATCGAGACTGAGTTTGGTTCACAAGCAAAGGAAACTTTATATTTTGATCAGAGAATGGAGAGGTGAGAGCATGCACTACCCCGTGGGCTGTGGGCTGGGCTGTTGTGTAGAGATCCTGTCAGAGTCAGTGGGAGGGAGGGGGCGGAGCTCTCGAGGGCCGGGTTGGCTGCAGCTCAGGCTCTATATCGCGGAGTCTGCACTGGGCCCCAGGAGCTGAGGTGTCGTCCCAGCCATTCTGCACTAGGAAATCTGGTCTGAAGTGCCGGGTGTGGAACCTCTGCATGCGGGACCCTAGGAGCACATGAAATTAGACAAAGCACAAAGGATAAAAAAGGTTAGACTTGACTTTATTGCCCAGATTCTATTTTTATCTCCCAGGGATTTTTAATGGGCTTTGCTGGGGACAAACCCCTCCTCTGCCTTTTGTCCCGTTCCTCATTCTTGGAGTGCTGAGGGTGCAGACCCTTCTTCTGTAACTGCTGAGTGCTGAGTTGGGAGCCCTCATACCCTGGGGGCGAGGGTCAGGGCTTCTCCCCAGCAGCCTCCAGGTGACGTTGATTGTCCCCAGGCCCCCTGCCTCCCTGCTCGTCCACCTGAGCACCAGCATTGGAAGTGTTATAGATTCTAATGACCTTTAAGGGTCCAGGAAAGAGATGTGCAGAGACGCTGTGGGGGCCGGTTTCACCCCGCCCCACATTTGTTCGGCCACCTTAGGCTGACCGTTTCTGCCAGCCTAGATGCTCTGACCAGTAGTCTGCGCTTTCTTCAATTAGGCCCCTGAATTAATGTACAAACGGCACCAGGTGTCAGAGCCCTGCCTGCTCAACTCCCAGACAGTCCAGGGTCAGTGGTGATCAAGGACCATGATGGCCACTGAGTCAACAGCCTTTTGAAGTAAACAGGAGTCCAGCTGGTCTTATTGGCCACCATCATCACGGTGTCTGTAGGCTTTTCTATGGTGACAGTGTGATATACGGTTCCCCCGCCAAGATTATTAGCTCCCCTCTGGGTGCAGTAAGTCCTGCAAGCAGTAGTCTACTCTTTTGGGACACACTCTTGTTGTTTTATGAGAGAAACTCCAGGTCAAGTGATGTTCACACGAGTCGTCATGGTGCCCTGTTGCCCCCGGTTATCTCTCTGGATGTTGGAGTTGGAGGGCCTCCTCACTCGAGGTTGGTGTGCCCACGGAGCGAACCCTGCAACTTCAGGTCATGGTTGGTGGTTAGGATCACCACGTGGGGTCCTTTTCCCTTAGGAGGGAGGTGGCCTTTTGGGCTGCTGATTTCCAGGTTTTTAGATACCGCCAGTATCTTGGCCAGATGTGGCAGTGGGCCAAGCCCCTTGGTGCCCGTAGTTTATCCTACCTGGATGGCATTCTTGCATTGTTCCATTTCAAGTGGTCCCAGTTTTTGCACTAATTCTGCAATGGCGATTCACTTTTCACCGGGAATGTAAAGGTCAAAGGGTTTAGCTAAATTAGGGAGTTCCAGGGCAAGGGTCTGAATTGACTGCTCTTTCCATTCTTGAAAGGCCACTTCTGGATTCTATTCAAAAGGATCATCATCTTTTCCTTTCAGTGTTTCATATAGAGGCCCAGCTAGTAGACTGTAGTTAGGGATCCAGAAGCAGCAAACCCTGGCCTCCCCAGGAACCCCTAAGCTGTCTTCTAGTTTTAGAAAGGGGTAAGGCTGAAAATGGTTTCTTCCCTTTCCTGGGATGGGCTTCTCCGACCTTCTGTGAGAACGAAGCCCAGGCAGGTCACCGCAGTCTGTGATATTTGAGCTTTTTCTTGGACAACTTCTATCCTTTATTGGCTTGGTAGTTCAGAGGCCTCCTTAGTAGGGCTGGCGATCAGAATGTCGTCTGCGTACTGAAGGAGGGTTTCCTTTCCCAGAGGTAGAACTTTTAGGTCTTTAGCTAAGCTTTCCCCAAAGATGGTGTGGGAATTTTTGCACCCTTGGGGCAAGACGGCCCGGAAGTATTGTTTTAGTTGTATGTTGAGTCCTGCCACTCACAAGCCAAAATTTCTTGTGACTCTGGGACTAATGGAATACAAAAGAAGGCATCATTGAAGACTAATACAGAATACCATGTCCTGGTGGTTGGTAGAATGACCAGCAGGGTGTAGGAATTAGGAGCAGCTGGAGGTATATCCTCGGTGGCTTCACTGACTGTCCTGACATCCTTTACCAGGTCCCCAGCAGCCCATGGGGCTCTCGTGGTCAGACCAATCCCAGAATATGGAGCTCACCTGGGCAGGTACCCCACCCCCACCCCAGCCCACGGGGCTCTCGTGGTCAGGCCCCTCCCAGGATACAGAGCTACCCTTGCAGGTACCGTGGCAGGGCTGGGCACACAGGAACCGTGCACATAGCCCTCATTGCAGAGCACCCCCAGCTCACCTGTCGCTCAGAGCTGACACAGAGCACCTCAGAGCAGGACTTGAACTAACAAACAGCAGCTGCGACAGGTCTGTGACCCTGGGCATCACTCTGTGCGGCCTCCCTCCACCTGGTCTTCCAGAGACTTCCACTGCACCCGGGGCACCAGGCCTCTGTCTCCAACCACCACCCACCCCTCCTCTCCCTGACTCCTGGGTTCCTCTCATTAGGAGAGGGTTTTCTTGAAGTTGTCTCCCACTCATGGGCCAGATAAAATGATTAGAAAACAAGCCAAAGCTGCAGCCCCTTGTCTATCCTGACTCTCAGGAGCCCACACCTGTTCCTTGGACCTGGCCGGTTCAGCAAGTTCCATTTTCTGCAACTGTGAGCCCCTGAGGGGTGATGATTGGCTGACCTGGGCAGCCTTACCGTGCCGGCCAGCCCTCCCCAGGTGTGCCTGGGTTGAGATCAATATAAATACCACTCCAGGCAGCAAGAGGCCCTGCAGCCGTGCCTGACGCCATTTTCTCTGCCCTGTCAGCAGTCTCGGGGCTGGGCTGGTGGGAGGGAGTGAGAGGCCATGGCTTTGTGGGTGGCCCAGTGTGAGTGGGTCTCTGCTGGACTTTCTGCAGCAGTTGCCAGGCTGCCACCTGCTAAAGAAGAGGATGTGTCACCCATACCTGCTGCTGGAATTTCTCCCTGGGCAGAGGTGAGGAAGGAGAAAAGCAGTGGGGGCAGGGACAGGACGGGTATCTCAGGCAGGGAAATGGAAATCTTCCAGAAGAGCACCCAGGGCCAGGACCATCCTGGCTGGCCTGCAGGCACCAAGTCGGCCGGTATGCTGTCACTCGTGTGGCTCTATGGCCCTTCCTCTAGGCTTTCAAGTCCTTGTATATATTCAGGTGTTTTACCTGGGACGGGTGGGAATAGTTCAGCAGCAACTGGCCTGGGGCTCAGCTCACGTTTACTCACAGATGCCTCGGCACGGTGCCCCAGCTTTGCAATGAGGACGCTTGTTGCGTGGGGGCTGCTGGCTGAATGGGAGACAATTCCCCACCACTGACCAACTTCAGAATTGTTTACAACTGGAGCAAGTGCCCTGATACGGTTTTCCTCTGTGGAACTGGTGGGTTCTGTGTTTTTTTTCTCTTTTTCGTTTTTGGTTCAAGGTAGATTTTATTCCATTTTTTTGTATTTACAGATATAAGCATGGAAATAATTTATTCATATAAATACATGTATGTGAAGGGAATAATTGTTTTTTCTGTTTTATTTTTTAAATTTTATTTCTTTTTAATTTTGAATTTTATTTTATATTTTTATACAGCAGGTTCTTATTGGTTATCTATTTTATACATATAAATGTATACATGCCAATCCCAGTCTCTCAACTCCTCCCACCACCACCCCACCCAACAGCTTTCCCCCCTTGTTGTCCATACGTTTGTTGTCTACATCTGTTGCTCTATTTATGCCTTGCAAAATGGTTAATCTGTACAGTTTTTCTAGGTTCCACATATATGCATGAATATACAAGATTTGTTTTTCTCTTTCTGACTTACTTCACTCTGTATGACAGTCTCTAGATCCATCGACGTCTCTACAAATGACCTAATTTCATTCCTTTTCATGGCTTAGTAATATTCCATTTTATATATGTACCACAGCTTTATGCATTCGTCTGTCTGTGGGCATTTAGGTTGCTTCCATTACCTCGATATTGTAAAGAGTGATACAATGAACATTGCGGTGAATGTCTCTTTTTGATTTATGGTTTTGTCTGGGTATATGTCCAGAACTGGGATTGCTGTATCATATGGTAATTCTACTGTTAGTTTCTTAAGAAACTCCATATTGTTCTCCATAGTGACTGTATCAATTTATATTCCCAACAATAGTGGAAGAGGGTTCCTTTTCTCCACACATTTCCAGCATTTTTTGTTTGAAGATTTTCTGATGATGCCCATTCTACCAGGTGTGAGGTGATACCTCATTGTTGAGTCCATTTTGTTGAGCAAGGGGTAGGTCTTGTCTATTACATATTTAGCTTACGGAACGGTATCTGTGCTAATTTCAAACTCTGCTTTTATGCAGCACCACAACTCACCTTCCCCCTTAAGCAAGCATAAGTTGGTTTTCTAAACATGAGACCCTGTTCTGTTTTGTAATTCAGTTCATGTGTAACCAAGTTCACATTCCATGTATTAGTGATACCTTATGATGTTTCTCTTTCTGTGTGACTTTTTTCACTTAGAATCACCGTGCCTCAATCCACTCATTATGCTGGTACGGGCCTGGTGACATAGTTTTCATTGCTGAGAGGTATTCTGTTGTACGTAAGTACCGCAACTTCTTTATCCATTATTTGTTCTCTGGCATATTTAACTTGTGCTGAAGAAGAGGTTCCTGTAAAAGAGCTGTCCCAAATTTTGGAGTGGCTGTGTCTTTTTGATTTTAATTTCCCTAAGCTATAGGACCATAAGTGGAAGTGCCCTAGGCTCTGTTGCTTTGTTTTTTAGATGTTTCAGGAAACACCATACACTTCTCCCGAGTGGCTGTTGGCAATATACATCCCGCCCATCAGCATAACAAGGCTCCCAGTTCTCCATGGCCTGTCCTGCCTTTCTGGATTTTACACTTTTTTCAGATGGCCCTTTTGACCGGGGGGAAGTGAGACTTCATTGTAGTGCAGATTTCCTTTGCAAGCTTGCTTGGTTGGCCAAAAAGGGTGTATCTGTTTTCTCCTGAATATATTCAGGAAAAAACGCATACGCCCTTTTTCTCCAAGTGCATCATTGTGGACGGTCTGCCTCTTTTCCTATGCTTCAAATGCAATTCCAGTCTACCTCCTGAAATCGGGTTCCTGCAATTCTGCCCCGCTTTCAAGTCCTCTTTGCAGCCTTACTTCAGTATATTTTTGATGATAGCTGTCATTTATAACTCTGCAGGTTTGTGAATTACAGTGCCCCTGAGCTCCTTTCTTCAACTCGCTTTATTGTGAGCAGCCCGGAACACCGCAGGATTGATTCAGGCCCTAATCTGGTTCCCCATGGCATGCTGAGCCTTTGGTTAATTCCTCTTCCTGGTCGGAAATGAGAGTTAAATTTGCCCGTCCAGACACCTCCAGCTAGTCTCTCGTTGGTTCTCCCTATTCCTGTTCATCTTCCGCAGAAATTGCAAACTGGGCCAAACAGGAGGTTAAAGGCACTGACTCTCCAAGTCGGGAGAGTGTTAGTGAAGCATCTGTAGTGTTGCACCCAAGTACCAGGTGACAAGAAATGAGACATATTTGAACACGTCTCCCGATCACACGGTTGATCATACTCTGGGTTCCACATGCGTGTTTTAGCTGAAGGAAGAATCCCTTAAACCTGGAGAGTTGAGACCCGTGGAATAGGTACCATGCAACATGACTTCAAAGGGTCTTCATTTGCTCACTGAACCTCTGCAATCATATCACTGCTGCGTTTTTGCCCCTGTACACACGCTTGATTCTCTTTCGGAGACATAGCAATCCATAGGTTTTAAGATACTTACTAGTCAGGTACATACTTAGGCGTTTAATATGGGGTGTTGAGTCCATCTCGTTGAGCAAGGAATAGCTCTTGTCTATTCCATATTTGGCTTAAGGAACTTTATCTGTGCTCATTTCAATCTGTGTTTTTGTGCAGCACCCCAACTCACCTTTCCGCTTAAGCAAGGATAAGTTGGTTTTCTAAATTTGAGACCTTATTCTGTTTTGTAATTCAGTTCCTGTGTAGCAAGTTTATATTCCGTGTATTAGTGATATCTTATGATGTTTCTTTTTCTGTGTGACTTATTTCAGTTAGAATCATCATGCCTGAATCCACTCATTATGCTGCTACGGGCCTGATGACATAGATTTCATTGCTTAGTGATATTGCATTGTACGTAAGTACCAAAACTTCTTTATCCATTTTTCACTTTCTGCGATATTGAACTTGTCCCGTAAACGATGTTCTTGTAAACAGAGCCGTCCCAAACGTAGGGGTGGCTGTGTTTTTTTTATTTTAATTTCCCTAAGCTATAGGGCCATAAGTGGAAGTGCCCTAGGCTCTGTTCCTCTGTTTTTTAGATGTTTCAGGAAGCACCATACACTTCTCCTGAGTGGCTGTTGGCAATTTACATCCTGCCCATCAGCATAACAAGGCTCCCAGTTCTCCATGGCCTGTCCTGCCTTTCTGGATTTTACACTTTTTTCAGATGGCCCTTTTGACCGGGGGGAAGTGAGACTTCATTGTAGTGCAGATTTCCTTTGCAAGCTTGCTTGGTTGGCCAAAAAGGGCGTATGCGTTTTTTCCTGAATATATTCAGGAAAAAACGCATACGCCCTTTTTGGCCAAGTGCATCATTGTCGGCCTTCTGCCTCTTTTCCTATGCTTTAAATGCAATTCCAGTCTACCTCCTGAAATCGGTTTCCTGCAATTCTGCCCCGCTTTCAAGTCCTCTTGGCAGCCTTACTTCAGTATATTTTTGGACGATGGCTGTCATTTATAACTCTGCAGGTTTGTGAATTACAGTGCCCCTGAGCTCCTTTCTTCAACTCGCTTTCTAGTGAGCTGACCGCAACACCGCAGGATTGCTTCAGGCCCTAATCTGGTTCCGGCACGGCACGCTGAGCCTTCGGTTAATTCCTCTTCCTGGTGGGAAATGAGAGTTAAATTTGCCCGTCCAGACACCTCCAGCTAGTCTCTCATTGGTCCTCCCTATTCCTGTTCATCTTCTGCAGAAATTGCAAACTGGGCCAAACAGGAGGTTAAAGGCACTGACTCTCCAAGTCGGGAGAGTGTTAGTAAAGCGTCTGGAATGTTGCACCCGAGTACCAGGGGACCAGAACTGAGAGATATTGGAACACGTCTCCCGATCACACGGTTGATCATACTCTGGGTTCCACATGCATGATTTAGCTGAAGGAAGAATCCCTTAAACCTGGAGAGTTGAGACCCGTGGAATGGGTACCATGCAATATGACTTCAAAGGGTCTTCATTTGCTCACCGAACCTCTCCAATCCTATCACTGCTGCTTTTATGCCCCTGTACACACGCTTCATTCTCTTTCGGAGACATAGCGATCCATAGGTTTTAAGATACTTACTAGTCAGGTACATTCTTAGGAGTTTAATATGGGGTGTTGAGTCCATTTCATTGAGCAAGGAGTAGCTCTTGTCTATTCCATATTTGGCTTAAGGAACTTTATCTGTGCTCATTTCAATCTCTGGTTTTATGCAGCACCCCAACTCACCTTTCCCCTTAAGCAAGCATAAGTTGGTTTTCTGAATTTGAGACCCTGTTCTCTTTTATAATCCAGTTCCTGTGTAGCCAAGTTTACATTCCGTGTATTAGTGATATCTTATGATGTTTGTTTTTCTGTGTGACTTATTTCACATAGAATCATCATACCTGAATCCACTCATTATGCTGCTACGGGCCTGATGACATAGATTTCATTGCTGAGTGATATTGCATTGTACATAAGTACCACAAATTCTTTATCCATTTTTCACTTTCTGCGATATTGAACTAGTCCCATAAACGAGTTTCTTGTAAACAGAGCCTTCCCAAACTTAGGGGTGGCTGTATCTTTTTGATTTTAATTTCCCTAAGCTATAGGGCCATAAGTGGAAGTGCCCTAGTCTCTGTTGCTTTGTTTTTTAGATGTTTGAGGAAACACCATACACTTCTCCCGACTGGTTGTTGACAATTTACATCCCGCCCATCAGCATAACAAGGCTCCCAGTTCTACATGGCCTGTCCTGCCTTTCTGGATTTTACACTTTTTTCAGATGGCCCTTTTGACCGGGGGGAAGTGAGACTTCATTGTAGTGCAGATTTCCTTTGCAAGCTTGCTTGGTTGGCCAAAAAGGGCGTATGCGTTTTTTCCTGAATATATTCAGGAAAAAACGCATACGCACTTTTGGGCCAAGTGCATCATTGTGGACGTTCTGCCTCTTTTCCTATGCTTTAAATGCAATTCCAGTCTACCTCCTGAAATCGGTTTCCTGCAATTCTGCCCCGCTTTCAAGTCCTCTTGGCAGGCTTACTTCACTATATTTTTGGACGATAGCTGTCATTTATAACTCTGCAGGTTTGTGAATTACAGTGCCCCTGAGCTCCTTTCTTCAACTCGCTTTCTTGTGAGCTGGCCGCAACACCGCAGGATTGCTTCAGGCCCTAATCTGGTTCCGGCACGGCACGCTGAGCCTTTGGTTAATTCCTCTTCCTGGTGGGAAATGAGAGTTAAATTTGCCCGTCCAGACACCTCCAGCTAGTCTCTCATTGGTTCTCCCTATTCCTGTTCATCTTCCGCAGAAATTGCAAACTGGGCCAAACAGGAGGTTAAAGGCACTGACTCTCCAAGTCGGGAGAGTGTTAGTAAAGCGTCTGGAATGTTGCACCCGAGTACCAGGGGACGAGAACTGAGACATATGGGAACACGTCTCCCGATCACATGGTTGATCATACTCTGGGTTCCACATGCATGTTTTAGCTGAAGGAAGAATCCATTAAACCTGGAGCGTTGAGACCCGTGGAATGGGTACCATGCAATATGACTTCAAAGGGTCTTCATTTGCTCACCGAACCTCTCCAATCCTATCACTGCTGCGTTTATGCCCCTGTACACATGCTTGATTCTCTTTCGGAGACATAGCAATCCATAGCTTTTAAGATACTTACTAGTCAGGTACATTCTTATGCGTTTAATACGGGGTGTTGTGTCCATTTCGTTGAGCAAGGAGTAGCTCTTGTCTATTCCATATTTGGCTTAAGGAACTTTATCTGTGCTCATTTCAATCTCTGGTTTTATGCAGCACCCCAACTCACCTTTCCCCTTAAGCAAGCATAAGTTGGTTTTCTAAATTTGAGACCCTGTTCTGTTTTGTAATTCCGTTCCTGTGTAGCCAAATTTACATTCCGTGTATTAGTGATATCTTATGATGTTTCTTTTTCTGTGTGACTTATTTCAGTTAGAATCATCATACCTGAATCCACTCATTATGCTGCTACGGGCCTGATGACATAGATTTCATTGCTGAGTCATATTCAATTGTACATAAGTACCACAACTTCTATATCCATTTTTCACTTTCTGCGATATTGAACTTGTCCCATAAACGAGGTTCTTGTAAACAGAGCCTTCCCAAACGTAGGGGTGGCTGTGTTTTATTTATTTTAATTTCCCTAAGCTATAGGACCATATGTGGAAGTGCCCTAGGCTCTGTTGCTTTGTTTTTTAGATGTTTCAGGAAACACCATACACTTCTCCGGAGTGGCTGTTGGCAATTTACATCCCGCCCATCAGCATAACAAGGCTCCCAGTTCTCCATGGCCTTTCCTGCCTTTCTGGATTTTACACTTTTTTCAGTTGGCCCTTTTGACCGGGGGGAAGTGAGACTTCATTGTAGTGCAGATTTCCTTTGCAAGCTTGCTTGGTTGGCCAAAAAGGGCGTATGCGTTTTTTCCTGAATATATTCAGGAAAAAACGCATACGCCCTTTTTGGCCAAGTGCATCATTGTGGACGTTCTGCCTCTTTTCCTATGCTTTAAATGCAATTCCAGTCTACCTCCTGAAATCGGTTTCCTGCAATTCTGCCCCGCTTTCAAGTCCTCTTGGCAGCCTTACTTCAGTATATTTTTGGACGATAGCTGTCATTTATAACTCTGCAGGTTTGTGAATTACAGTGCCCCTGAGCTCCTTTCTTCAACTCGCTTTCTTGTGAGCTGGCCGCAACACCGCAGGATTGCTTCAGGCCCTAATCTGGTCCCAGCACGGCACGCTGAGCCTTTGGTTAATTCCTCTTCCTGGTGGGAAATGAGAATTAAATTTGCCCGTCCAGAAACCTCCAGCTAGTCTCTCATTGGTTCTCCCTATTCCTGTTCATCTTTTGCAGAAATTGCAAACTGGGCCAAACAGGAGGCTAAAGGCACTGACTCTCCAAGTCGGGAGAGGGTTAGTAAAGCGTCTGGAATGTTGCACCCGAGTACCAGGGGACGAGAACTGAGACATATTGGAACACGTCTCCCGATCACAAGGTTGATCATACTCTGGGTTCCACATGCATGTTTTAGCTGAAGGAAGAATCCCTTAAACCTGGAGAGTTGAGACCCGTGGAATGGGTACCATGCAATATGACTTCAAAGGGATTTCATTTGCTCACCGAACCTCTCCAATCCTATCACTGCTGCGTTTATGCCCCTGTACACACGCTTGATTCTCTTTTGGAGACATAGCTATCCATAGCTTTTAAGATACTTACTAGTCAGGTACATTCTTAGGTGTTTAATATGGGGTGTTGAGTCCATTTCGTTGAGCAAGGAGTAGCTCTTGTCTATTACATATTTGGCTTAAGGAACTTTATCTGTGCTCATTTCAATCTCTGGTTTTATGCAGCACCCCAAGTCACCTTTCCCCTTAAGCAAGCATAAGTTGGTTTTCTAAATTTGAGACCCTGTTCTGTTTTGTAATCCAGTTCCTGTGTAGCCAAGTTTACATTCCGTGTATTAGTGATATCTTATGATCTTTCTTTTTCTGTGTGACTTATTTCAGTTAGAATCATCATACCTGAATCCACTCATTATGCTGCTATGGGCCTGATGACATAGATTTCATTGCTGAGTGATATTGCATTGTACGTAAGTACCACAACTTCTTTATCCATTTTTCACTTTCTGCGATATTGTACTTGTACCGTAAACAAGGTTCTTGTAAACAGAGCCGTCCCAAATTTGGGGTAGCTGTGTCTTTTTTATTTTAATTTCCCTAAGCTATAGGACCATAAGTGGAAGTGCCCTAGGCTCTGTTGCTTTGTTTTTTAGATGTTTCAGGAAACACCATACACTTCTCCCGAGTGGCTGTTGGCAATTTACATCCCGCCCATCAGCATAACAAGGCTCCCAGTTCTCCATGGCCTGTCCTGCCTTTCTGGATTTTACACTTTTTTCAGATGGCCCTTTTGACCGGGGGGAAGTGAGACTTCATTGTAGTGCAGATTTCCATATCAAGCTTGCTTGGTTGGCCAAAAAGGGCGTATGTGTTTTTTCCTGAATATATTCAGGAAAAAACGCATACGCCCTTTTTGGCCAAGTGCATCATTGTCGACGTTCTGCCTCTTTTCCTATGCTGTAAATGCAATTTCAGTCTACCTCCTGAAATTGGTTTCCTGCAATTCTGCCCCGCTTTCAAGTCCTCTTGGCAGCCTTACTTCAGTATATTTTTGGACGATAGCTGTCATTTATAACTCTGCAGGTTTGTGAATTACAGTGCCCCTGAGTTCCTTTCTTCAACTCGCTTTCTTGTGAGCTGGCCGCAACACCGCAGGATTGCTTCAGGCCCTAATCTGTTTGCGGCACGGCACGCTGAGACTTTGGATAATTCCTCTTCCTGGTGGGAAATGAGAGTTAAATTTGCCCGTCCAGACACCTCCAGCTAGTCTCTCATTGGTTCTCCCTATTCCTGTTCATCTTCCGCAGAAATTGCAAACTGGGCCAAACAGGAGGTTAAAGGCACTGACTCTCCAAGTCGGGAGAGTGTTAGTAAAGCGTCTGGAATGTTGCACCCGAGTACCAGGGGACGAGAACTGAGACATATTGGAACACGTCTCCCGATCAGAAGGTTGATCATACTCTGGGTTCCACATGCATGCTTTAGCTGAAGGAAGAATCCCTTAAAACTGGAGAGTTGAGACCCGTGGAATGGGTACCATGCAATATGACTTCAAAGGGTCTTCATTTGCTCACGGAAACTCTCCAATCCTATCACTGCTGCATTTATGGCCCTGTACACATGCTTGATTCTCTTTTGGAGACGTAGCGATCCATAGGTTTTAAGATACTTACTAATCAGGTACATTCTTAGGCGTTTAATATGGGGTGTTGAGTCCATTTCGATGAGCAAGGAGTAGCTCTTGTCTATTACATATTTGGCTTAAGGAACTTTATCTGTGCTCATTTCAATCTCTGGTTTTATGCAGCACCCCAACTCACCTTTCCCGTTAAGCAAGCGTAAGTTGGTTTTCTAAATTTGAGACCCTGTTCTCTTTTGTAATCCAGTTTATGTATAGCCAAGTTTACATTCCGTGTATTAGTGATATCTTATGATATTTCTTTTTCTGTGTGACTTATTTCAGTTAGAATCATCATACCTGAATCCACTCATTATGCTGCTACGGGCCTGATGACATAGATTTCATTGCTGAGTGATATTGCCTTGTACGTAAGTACCACAACTTCTTTATCCATTTTTCACTTTCTGCGATATTGTGCTTCTACCATAAACCAGGTTCTTGTAAACAGAGCCGTCCCAAACATTGGGGTGGGCTGTGTCTTTTTTATTTTAATTTCCCTAACCTATAGGACCATAAGTGGAAGTGCCCTAGGCTCTGTTGCTTTGTTTTTTAGATGTTTCAGGAAACACCATACACTTCTCCCGAGTGGCTGTTGGCAATTTACATCCCGCCCATTAGCATAACAAGGCTCCCAGTTCTCCATGGCCTGTCCTGCCTTTCTGGATTTTACACTTTTTTCAGATGGCCCTTTTGACTGGGGGGAAGTGAGACTTCATTGTAGTGCAGATTTCCTTTGCAAGCTTGCTTGGTTGGCCAAAAAGCGCGTATGCGTTTTTTCCTGAATATATTCAGGAAAAAACACATACGCGCTTTTTGGCCAAGTGCATCATTGTGGACGTTCTGCCTCTTTTCCTATGCTTTAAATGCAATTCCAGTCTACCTCCTGAAATTGGTTTCCTGCAATTCTGCCCCGCTTTCAAGTCCTCTTGGCAGCCTTACTTCAGTATATTTTTGGACGATAGCTGTCATTTATAACTCTGCAGGTTTGTGAATTACAGTGCCCCTGAGCTCCTTTCTTCAACTCGCTTTCTTGTGAGCTGGCCGCAACACCGCAGGATTGCTTCAGGCCCTAATCTGGTTCCGGCACGGCACGCTGAGCCTTTGGTTAATTCCTCTTCCTGGTGGGAAATGAGAGTTAGATTTGCCCGTCCAGACACCTCCAGCTAGTCTCTCATTGGTTCTCCCTATTCCTGTTCAACTTCCGCAGAAATTGCAAACTGGGCCAAACAGGAGGTTAAAGGCACTGACTCTCCAAGTCGGGAGAGTGTTAGTAAAGCATCTGGAATGTTGCACCCGAGTACCAGGGGACGAGAACTGAGACATATTGGAACACGTCTCCCGATCACAAGGTTGATCATACTCTGGGTTCCACATGCATGTTTTAGCTGAAGGAAGAATCCCTTAAACCTGGAGAGTTGAGACCCGTGGAATGGGTACCATGCAATATGACTTCAAAGGGACTTCATTTGCTCACCGAACCTCTCCAATCCTATCACTGCTGCGTTTATGCCCCTGTACACACGCTTGATTCTCTTTTGGAGACATAGCTATCCATAGATTTTAAGATACTTACTAGTCAGGTACATTCTTAGGTGTTTAATATGGGGTGTTGAGTCCATTTCGTTGAGCAAGGAGTAGCTCTTGTCTATTACATATTTGGCTTAAGGAACTTTATCTGTGCTCATTTCAATCTCTGGTTTTATGCAGCACCCCAAATCACCTTTCCCCTTAAGCAAGCATAAGTTGGTTTTATAAATTTGAGACCCTGTTCTGTTTTGTAATCCAGTTCCTGTGTAGCCAAGTTTACATTCCGTGTATTAGTGATATCTTATGATCTTTCTTTTTCTGTGTGACTTATTTCAGTTAGAATCATCATACCTGAATCCACTCATTATGCTGCTATGGGCCTGATGACATAGATTTCATTGCTGAGTGATATTGCATTGTACGTAAGTACCACAACTTCTTTATCCATTTTTCACTTTCTGCGATATTGTACTTGTACCGTAAACAAGGTTCTTGTAAACAGAGCCGTCCCAAATTTGGGGTAGCTGTGTCTTTTTTATTTTAATTTCCCTAAGCTATAGGACCATAAGTGGAAGTGCCCTAGGCTCTCTTGCTTTGTTTTTTAGATGTTTCAGGAAACACCATACACTTCTCCCGAGTGGCTGTTGGCAATTTACATCCCGCCCATCAGCATAAAAAGGCTCCCAGTTCTCCATGGCCTGTCCTGCCTTTCTGGATTTTACACTTTTTTCAGATGGCCCTTTTGACCGGGGGGAAGTGAGACTTCATTGTAATGCAGATTTCCTTTGCAAGCTTGCTTGGTTGGCCAAAAAGGGCGTATGCGTTTTTTCCTGAATATATTCAGGGAAAAACGCATACGCCCTTTTTGGCCAAGTGCATCATTGTCGACGTTCTGCCTCTTTTCCTATGCTGTAAATGCAATTTCAGTCTACCTCCTGAAATTGGTTTCCTGCAATTCTGCCCCGCTTTCAAGTCCTCTTGGCAGCCTTACTTCAGTATATTTTTGGATGATAGCTGTCATTTATAACTCTGCAGGTTTGTGAATTACAGTGCCCCTGAGTTCCTTTCTTCAACTCGCTTTCTTGTGAGCTGGCCGCAACACCGCAGGATTGCTTCAGGCCCTAATCTGTTTGCGGCACGGCACGCTGAGACTTTGGATAATTCCTCTTCCTGGTGGGAAATGAGAGTTAAATTTGCCCGTCCAGGCACCTCCAGCTAGTCTCTCATTGGTTCTCCCTATTCCTGTTCATCTTCCGCAGAAATTGCAAACTGGGCCAAACAGGAGGTTAAAGGCACTGACTCTCCAAGTCGGGAGAGTGTTAGTAAAGCGTCTGGAATGTTGCACCCGAGTACCAGGGGACGAGAACTGAGACATATTGGAACACGTCTCCCGATCACACGGTTGATCATACTCTGGGTTCCACATGCATGATTTAGCTGAAGGAAGAATCCCTTAAACCTGGAGCGTTGAGACCCGTGGAATGGGTACCATGAAATATGACTTCAAAGGGTCTTCATTTGCTCACCGAACCTCTCCAATCCTATCACTGCTGCGTTTATTCCCCCTGTACACACGCTTGATTCTCTTTCGGAGACATAGCGATCCATAGGTTTTAAGATACTTACTAGTCAGGTACATTCTTAGGCGTCTAATATGGGGTGTTGAGTACATTTCGTTGAGCAAGGAGTAGCTCTTGTCTGTTACATATTTGGCTTAAGGAACTTTATCTGTGCTCATTTCAATCTCTGGTTTTATGCAGCACCCCAACTCAACTTTCCCCTTAAGCAAGCATAAGTTGGTTTTCTAAATTTGAGACCCTGTTCTCTTTTGTAATCCAGTTCCTGTGTAGCCAAGTTTACATTCCGTGTATTAGTGATATCTTATGATGTTTCTTTTTCTGTGTGACTTATTTCAGTTAGAATCATCATACCTGAATCCACTCATTCTGCTGCTACGGGCCTGATGACATAGATTTCATTGCTGAGTGATATTGCATTGTACGTAAGTACCACAACTTCTTTATCCATTTTTCACTTTCTGCGATATTGTACTTGTACCGTAAACAAGGTTCTTGTAACAGAGCCATCCCAAACTTTGGGGTGGCTGTGTCTTTTTTATTTTAGTTTCCCTAAACTATAGGACCATAAGTGGAAGTGCCCTAGGCTCTGTTGCTTTGTTTTTTAGATGTTTCAGGAAACACCATACACTTCTCCCGAGAGGCTGTTGGCAATTTACATCCTGCCGATCTGCATAACAAGGCTCCCAGTTCTCCATGGCCTGTCCTGCCTTTCTGGATTTTACACTTTTTTCAGATGGCCCTTTTGACCGGGGGGAAGTGAGACTTCATTGTAGTGCACATATCCTTTGCAAGCTTGCTTGGTTGGCCAAAAAGGGCGTATGCGTTTTTTCCTGAATATATTCAGGAAAAAACGCATACGCCCTTTTTGGCCAAGTGCATCATTGTCGACGTTTTGCCTCTTTTCCTATGCTTTAAATGCAATTCCAGTGTACCTCCTAAAATTGGTTTCCTGCAATTCTGCCCCGCTTTCAAGTCCTCTTGGCAGCCTTACTTCAGTATATTTTTGGACGATAGCTGTCATTTATAACTCTGCAGGTTTGTGAATTACAGTGCCCCTGAGCTCCTTTCTTTAACTCGCTTTCTTGTGAGCTGGCTGCAACACCGCAGGATTGCTTCAGGCCCTAATCTGGTTCCGGCACGGCACGCTGAGCCTTTGGTTAATTCCTCTTCCTGGTGGGAAATGAGAGTTAAATTTGCCCGTCCAGACACCTCCAGCTAGTCTCTCATTGGTTCTCCCTATTCCTTTTCATCTTCCGCAGAAATTGCAAACTGGGCCAAACAGGAGTTTAAAGGCACTGACTCCCCAAGTCGGGAGAGTGTTAGCAAAGCGTCTGGAATGTTGCACCCGAGTACCAGGGGCCGAGAACTGAGACATATTGGAACACGTCTCCCGATCACACGGTTGATCATACTCTGGGTTCCACATGCATGATTTAGCTGAAGGAAGAATCCCTTAAACCTGGAGAGTTGAGACCCGTGGAATGGGTACCATGCAATATGACTTCAAAGGGTCTTCATTTGCTCACCGAACCTCTCCAATCCTATCACTGCTGCGTTTATGCCCCTGTACACATGCTTGATTCTCTTTCGGAGACATAGCAATCCATAGGTTTTAAGATACTTACTAGTCAGGTACATTCTTAGGCGTTTAATATGGGGTGTTGAGTCCATTTCGTTGAGCAAGGAGTAGCTCTTGTCTATTACATATTTGGCTTAAGGAACTTTATCTGTGCTCATTTCAATCTCTGGTTTTATGCGGCACCCCAACTCACCTTTCCCCTTAAGCAAGCATAAGTTGGTTTTCTAAATTTGAGACCCTGTTCTCTTTTGTAATCCAGTTCCTGTGTAGCCAAGTTTACATTCCATGTATTAGTGATATCTTATGATGTTTCTTTTTCTGTGTGACTTATTTCAGTTAGAATCATCATACCTGAATCCACTCATTATGCTGCTACGGGCGTGATGACATAGATTTCATTGCTGAGTGATATTACATTGTACGTAAGTACCTCAACTTCTTTATCCATTTTTCACTTTCTGTGATATTGTACTTGTACCATAAACAAGGTTCTTGTAAACAGAGCCATCCCAAACTTTGGGGTGGCTGTGTCTTTTTGATTTTAATTTCCCTAAGCTATAGGACCATAAGTGGAAGTGCCCTAGGCTCTGTTGCTTTGTTTTTTAGATGTTTCAGGAAACACCATACACTTCTCCCGAGTGGCTGTTGGCAATTTACATCCCGCCCATCAGCATAACAAGGCTCCCAGTTCTCCATGGCCTGTCCTGCCTTTCTGGATTTTACACTTTTTTCAGATGGCCCTTTTGACCGGGGGGAAGTGAGACTTCATTGTAGTGCAGATTTCCTTTGCAAGCTTGCTTGGTTGGCCAAAAAGGGCCTATGCGTTTTTTCCTGAATATATTCAGGAAAAAACGCATACGCCCTTTTTGGCCAAGTGCATCATTGTCGACGTTCTGCCTCTTTTCCTATGCTTTAAATGCAATTCCAGTCTACCTCCTGAAATCGGTTTCCTGCAATTCTGCCCCGCTTTCAAGTCCTCTTGGCAGCCTTACTTCAGTATATTTTTGGACGATAGCTGTCATTTATAACTCTGCAGGTGTGTGAATTACAGTGCCCCTGAGCTCCTTTCTTTAACTCGCTGTCTTGTGAGCTGGCCGCAACACCGCAGGATTGCTTCAGGCCCTAATCTGGTTCCGGCACGGCACGCTGAGCCTTTGGTTAATTCCTCTTCCTGGTGGGAAATGAGAGTTAGATTTGCCCATCCAGACACCTCCAGCTAGTCTCTCATTGGTTCTCCCTATTCCTGTTCATCTTCCGCAGAAATTGCAAACTAGCCTAAACAGGAGGTTAAAGGAACTGACTCTCCAAGTCGGGAGAGTGTTAGTAAAGCGTCTGGAATGTTGCACCCGAGTACCAGGGGACGAGAACTGAGACATATTGGAACACGTCTCCCGATCACACGGTTGATCATACTCTGGGTTCCACATGCATGCTTTAGCTGAAAGAAGAATCCCTTAAACGTGGAGAGTTGAGACCCGTGGAATGGGTACCATGCAATGTGACTTCAAAGGGTCTTCATTTGCTCACCGAACCTCTCCAATCCTATCACTGCTGCGTTTATGCCCCTGTACACACGCTTGATTCTCTTTTGGAGACATAGCAGTCCATAGGTTTTAAGATACTTATTAGTCAGGTACATTCTTAGGCGTTTAATATGGGATGTTGAGCCCATTTCGTTGAGCAAGGAGTAGCTCTTGTCTGTTACATATTTGGCTTAAGAAACTTTATCTGTGCTCATTTCAATCTCTGGTTTTATGCAGCTCCCCAACTCACCTTTCCCCTTAAGCAAGCATAAGTTGGTTTTCTAAATTTGAGACCCTGTTCTCTTTTGTAATCCAGTTCCTGTGTAGCCAAGTTTGCATTCCGTGTATTAGTGATATCTTATGATGTTTGTTTTTCTGTGTGACTTATTTCACATAGAATCATCATACCTGAATCCACTCATTATGCTGCTACGGGCCTGATGACATAGATTTCATTGCTGAGTGATATTGCATTGTACGTAAGTACCACAACTGCTTTATCCATTTTTCACTTTCTGCGATATTGAACTTGTCCCTTAAACGAGTTTCTTGTAAACAGAGCCTTCCCAAATTTAGGGGTGGCTGTGTATTTTTGATTTTAATTTCCCTAAGCTATAGGACCATATGTGGAAGTGCCCTAGGCTCTGTTGCTTTGTTTTTTAGATGTTTCAGGAAACACCATACACTTCTCCCCAGTGGCTGTTGGCAATTTACATCCCGCCCATCAGCATAACAAGGCTCCCAGTTCTCCATGGCCTGTCCTGCCTTTCTGGATTTTACACTTTTTTCAGTTGGCCCTTTTGACCGGGGGGAAGTGAGACTTCATTGTAGTGCAGATTTCCTTTGCAAGCTTGCTTGGTTGGCCAAAAAGGGCGTATGCGTTTTTTCCTGAATATATTCAGGAAAAAACGCATACGCCCTTTTTGGCCAAGTGCATCATTGTCGACGTTCTGCCTCTTTTCCTATGCTTTAAATGCAATTTCAGTCTACCTCCTGAAATCGGTTTCCTGCAATTCTGCCCCGCTTTCAAGTCCTCTTGGCAGCCTTACTTCAGTATATTTTTGGACGATAGCTGTCATTTATAACTCTGCAGGTTTCTGAATTACAGTGCCCCTGAGCTCCTTTCTTCAACTCGCTTTCTTGTGAGCTGGCCGCAACACTGCAGGATGGCTTCAGGCCCTAATCTGGTTCCGGCACGGCACGCTGAGCCTTTGGTTAATTCCTCTTCCTGGTGGGAAATGAGAGTTAAATTTGCCCGTCCAGACACCTCCAGCTAGTCTCTCATTGGTTCTCCCTATTCCTGTTCATATTCCGCAGTAATTGCAAACTGGGCCAAACAGGAGGTTAAAGGCACTGACTCTCCAAGTCGGGAGAGTGTTAGTAAAGCGTCTGGAATGTTGCACCCGAGTACCAGGGGACGAGAACTGAGACATATTGGAACTGGTCTCCCGATCACACGGTTGATCATACTCTGGGTTCCACATGCATGATTTAGCTGAAGGAAGAATCCCTTAAACCTGGAGAGTTGAGTCCCATGGAATGGGTACCATGCAATATGACTTCAAAGGGTCTTCATTTGCTCACCGAACCTCTCCAATCCTATCACTGCTGCGTTTATGCCCCTGTACACACGTTTGATTCTCTTTCGGAGACATAGCGATCCATAGGTTTTAAGATACTTACTAGTCAGGTACATTGTTAGGCGTCTAATATGGGGTGTTGAGTCCATTTCTTTGAGCAAGCAGTAGCTCTTGTCTATTACATATTTGGCTTAAGGAACTTTATCTGTGCTCATTTCAATCTCTGGTTTTATGCAGCACCCCAACTCACCTTTCCCCTTAAGCAAGCATAAGTTGGTTTTCTAAATTTGAGACCATGTTCTCTTTTGTAATCCAGTTCCTGTGTAGCCAAGTTTACATTCCGTGTACTAGTGATATCTTATGATGTTTCTTTTTCTGTGTGACTTATTTCAGTTAGAATCATCATACCTGAATCCACTCATTATGCTGCTACGGGCCTGATGACATAGATTTCATTGCTGAGTTATATTGCATTGTACATAAGGACCAAAACTTCTTTATCCATTTTTCACTATCTGCGATATTGAACTTGTCCCGTAAACGAGGTTCTTGTAAACAGAGCCGTCCCAAACTTTGGGGTGGCTGTGTCTTTTTGATTTTAATTTCCCTAAGCTATAGGACCATATGTGGAAGTGCCCTAGGCTCTGTTGCTTTGTTTCTTAGATGATTCCGGAAACACCATACACTTCTCCCGAGTGGCTGTTGGCAATTTACATCCCGCCCATCAGCATAACAAGGCTCCCAGTTCTCCATGGCCTGTCCTGCCTTTCTGGATTTTACACTTTTTTCAGATGGCCCTTTTTACCGGGGGGAAGTGAGACTTCATTGTAGTGCAGATTTCCTTTGCAAGCTTGCTTGGTTGGCCAAAAAGTGCGTATGCGTTTTTTCCTGAATATATTCAGGAAAAAACGCATAAGCCCTTTTTGGCCAAGTGCATCATTGTCGACGTTCTGCCTCTTTTCCTATGCTCTAAATGCAATTCCAGTCTACCTCCTGAAATCGGTTTCCTGCAATTCTGCCCCGCTTTCAAGTCCTCTTGGCAGCCTTACTTCAGTATATTTTTGGACGATAGCTGTCATTTATAACTCTGCAGGTTTGTGAATTACAGTGCCCCTGAGCTCCTTTCTTCAACTCGCTTTCTTGTGAGCTGGCCGCAACACCGCAGGATTGTTTCAGGCCCTGATCTGGTTCCGGCACGGCATGCTAAACGTTTGGTTAATTCCTCTTCCTGGTTGGAAATGAGAGTTAAATTTGCCCGTCCAGACACCTCCAGCTAGTCTCTCATTGGTCCTCCCTATTCCTGTTCATCTTCCGCAGAAATTGCAAACTGGGCCAAACAGGAGGTTAAAGGCACTGACTCTCCAAGTCGGGAGAGTGTTAGTAAAGAGTCTGGAATGTTGCACCCGACTACCAGGGGACGAGAACTGAGACATATTGGAACACGTCTCCCGATCACACGGTTGATCATACTCTGGGTTCCACATGCATGATTTAGCTGAAGGAAGAATCCCTTAAACCTGGAGCATTGAGACCCGTGGAATGGGTACCATGAAATATGACTTCAAAGGGTCTTCATTTGCTCACCGAACCTCTCCAATCCTATCACTGCTGCGTTTATTCCCCCTGTACACACGCTTGATTCTCTTTCGGAGACCTAGCGATCCATAGGTTTTAAGATACTTACTAGTCAGGTACATTCTTAGGCGTTTAATATGGGGTGTTGAGTACATTTCGTTGAGCAAGGAGTAGCTCTTGTCTGTTACATATTTGGCTTAAGGAACTTTATCTGTGCTCATTTCAATCTCTGGTTTTATGCAGCACCCCAACTCAACTTTCCCCTTAAGCAAGCATAAGTTGGTTTTCTAAATTTGAGACCCTGTTCTCTTTTGTAATCCAGTTCCTGTGTAGCCAAGTTTACATTCCGTGTATTAGTGATATCTTATGATGTTTCTTTTTCTGTGTGACTTATTTCAGTTAGAATCATCATACCTGAATCCACTCATTCTGCTGCTACGGGCCTGATGACATAGATTTCATTGCTGAGTGATATTGCATTGTACGTAAGTACCACAACTTCTTTATCCATTTTTCACTTTCTGCGATATTGTACTTGTACCGTAAACAAGGTTCTTGTAAACAGAGCCATCCCAAACTTTGGGGTGGCTGTGTCTTTTTTATTTTAGTTTCCCTAAACTATAGGACCATAAGTGGAAGTGCCCTAGGCTCTGTTGCTTTGTTTTTTAGATGTTTCAGGAAACACCATACACTTCTCCCGAGTGGCTGTTGGCAATTTACATCCTGCCGATCTGCATAACAAGGCTCCCAGTTCTCCATGGCCTGTCCTGCCTTTCTGGATTTTACACTTTTTTCAGATGGCCCTTTTGACCGGGGGGAAGTGAGACTTCATTGTAGTGCACATATCCTTTGCAAGCTTCCTTGGTTGGCCAAAAAGGGCGTATGCGTTTTTTCCTGAATATATTCAGGAAAAAACGCATACGCCCTTTTTGGCCAAGTGCATCATTGTCGACGTTTTGCCTCTTTTCCTATGCTTTAAATGCAATTCCAGTGTACCTCCTAAAATTGGTTTCCTGCAATTCTGCCCCACTTTCAAGTCCTCTTGGCAGCCTTACTTCAGTATATTTTTGGACGATAGCTGTCATTTATAACTCTGCAGTTTTGTGAATTACAGTGCCCCTGAGCTCCTTTCTTTAACTCGCTTTCTTGTGAGCTGGCTGCAACACCGCAGGATTCCTTCAGGCCCTAATCTGGTTCCGGCACGGCACGCTGAGCCTTTGGTTAATTCCTCTTCCTGGTGGGAAATGAGAGTTAAATTTGCCCGTCCAGACACCTCCAGCTAGTCTCTCATTGGTTCTCCGTAATCCTGTTCATCTTCCGCAGAAATTGCAAACTGGGCCAAACAGGAGGCTAAAGGCACTGACTCCCCAAGTCGGGAGAGTGTTAGCAAAGCGTCTGGAATGTTGCACCCGAGTACCAGGGGCCGAGAACTGAGACATATTGGAACACGTCTCCCGATCACACGGTTGATCATACTCTGGGTTCCACATGCATGATTTAGCTGAAGGAAGAATCCCTTAAACCTGGAGAGTTGAGACCCGTGGAATGGGTACCATGCAATATGACTTCAAAGGGTCTTCATTTGCTCACCGAACCTCTCCAATCCTATCACTGCTGCGTTTATGCCCCTGTACACATGCTTGATTCTCTTTCGGAGACATAGCAATCCATAGGTTTTAAGATACTTACTAGTCAGGTACATTCTTAGGCGTTTAATATGGGGTGTTGAGTCCATTTCGTTGAGCAAGGAGTAGCTCTTGTCTATTACATATTTGGCTTAAGGAACTTTATCTGTGCTCATTTCAATCTCTGGTTTTATGCGGCACCCCAACTCACCTTTCCCCTTAAGCAAGCATAAGTTGGTTTTCTAAATTTGAGACCCTGTTCTGTTTTGTAATTCAGTTCCTGTGTAGCCAAGTTTACATTCCATGTATTAGTGATATCTTATGATGTTTCTTTTTCTGTGTGACTTATTTCAGTTAGAATCATCATACCTGAATCCACTCATTATGCTGCTACGGGCGTGATGACATAGATTTCATTGCTGAGTGATATTACATTGTACGTAAGTACCTCAACTTCTTTATCCATTTTTCACTTTCTGTGATATTGTACTTGTACCGTAAACAAGGTTCTTGTAAACAGAGCCATCCCAAACTTTGGGGTGGCTGTGTCTTTTTGATTTTAATTTCCCTAAGCTATAGGACCATAAGTGGAAGTGCCCTAGGCTCTGTTGCTTTGTTTTTTAGATGTTTCAGGAAACACCATACACTTCTCCCAAGTGGCTGTTGGCAATATACATACTGCCCATCAGCATAACAAGGCTCCCAGTTCTCCATAGCCTGTCCTGCCTTTCTGGATTTTACACTTTTTTCAGTTGGCACTTTTGACCGGGGGGAAGTGAGACTTCATTGTAGTGCAGATTTCCTTTGCAAGCTTGCTTGGTTGGCCAAAAAGGGCCTATGCGTTTTTTCCTGAATATATTCAGGAAAAAACGCATACGCCGTTTTTGGCGAAGTGCATCATTGTCGACGTTCTGACTCTTTTCCTATGCTTTAAGTGCAATTCCAGTCTACCTCCTGAAATCTGTTTCCTGCAATTCTGCCCCTCATTCAAGTCCTCTTGGCAGCCTTACTTCAGTATATTTTTGGACGATAGCTGTCATTTATAACTCTGCAGGTGTGTGAATTACAGTGCCCCTGAGCTCCTTTCTTTAACTCGCTGTCTTGTGAGCTGGCCGCAACACCGCAGGATTGCTTCAGGCCCTAATCTGGTTCCAGCACGGCACGCTGAGCCTTTGGTTAATTCCTCTTCCTGGTGGGAAATGAGAGTTAAATTTGCCCATCCAGACACCTCCAGCTAGCCTCTCATTGGTTCTCCCTATTCCTGTTCATCTTCCGCAGAAATTGCAAACTAGCCCAAACAGGACGTTAAAGGAACTGACTCTCCAAGTCGGGAGAGTGTTAGTAAAGCGTCTGGAATGTTGCACCCGAGTACCAGGGGACGAGAACTGAGACATATTGGAACACGTCTCCCGATCACACGGTTGATCATACTCTGGGTTCCACATGCATGCTTTAGTTGAAGGAAGAATCCCTTAAACGTGGAGAGTTGAGACCCGTGGAATGGGTACCATGCAATGTGACTTCAAAGGGTCTTCATTTGCTCACCGAACCTCTCCAATCCTATCACTGCTGCGTTTATGCCCCTGTACACACGCTTGATTCTCTTTCGGAGACATAGCAGTCCATAGGTTTTAAGATACTTATTAGTCAGGTACATTCTTAGGCGTTTAATATGGGATGTTGAGCCCATTTCGTTGAGCAAGGAGTAGCTCTTGTGTATTACATATTTTGCTTAAGAAACTTTATCTGTGCTCATTTCAATCTCTGGTTTTATGCAGCTCCCCAACTCACCTTTCCCCTTAAGCAAGCATAAGTTGGTTTTCTAAATTTGAGACCCTGTTCTCTTTTGTAATCCAGTTCCTGTGTAGCCAAGTTTACATTCCGTGTATTAGTGATATCTTATGATGTTTGTTTTTCTGTGTGACTTATTTCACATAGAATCATCATACCTGAATCCACTCATTATGCTGCTACGGGCCTGATGACATAGATTTCATTGCTGAGTGATATTGCATTGTACGTAAGTACCACAACTGCTTTATCCATTTTTCACTTTCTGCGATATTGAACTTGTCCCGTAAACGAGGTTCTTGTAAACAGAGACATCCGAAAATTTTGGGTGGCTGTGTCTTTTTGATTTTAATTTCCCTAAGCTATAGGACCATAAGTGGAAGTTCTCTAGGCTCTGTTCATCTGTTTTTTAGATGTTTCAGGAAACACCATTCACTTCTAACCAGTGGCTTTTGGCAATTTACATCCCGCCCATCAGCATAACAAGGCTCCCAGTTCTCCATGGCCTGTCCTGCCTTTCTGGATTTTACACATTTTTCAGATGGCCCTTTTGACCGGGGGGAAGTGAGACTTCATTGTAGTGCAGATTTCCTTTGCAAGCTTGCTTGGTTGGCTAAAAAGGGCGTATGCGTTTTTTCCTGAATATATTTAGGAAAAAACGCATACGCCCTTTTTGGCCAAGTGCATCATTGTGGACGTTCTGCCTCTTTTCCTATGCTTTAAATGCAATTCCAGTCTACCTCCTGAAATCGGTTTCCTGCAATTCTGCCCTGCTTACAAGTCCTCTTGGCAGCCTTACTTCAGTATATTTTTGGACGATAGCTGTCATTTATAACTCTGCAGGTTTGTGAATTACAGTGCCCCTGAGCTCCTTTCTTCAACTCGCTTTCTTGTGAGCTGACCGCAACACCGCAGGATTGCTTCAGGCCCTAATCTAGTTTCGGCAGTGCACGCTCAGCTTTTGTTTAATTCCTCTTCCTGGTGGGAAATGAGAGTTAAATTTGCCCGTCCAGACAACTCCAGCTAGTCTCTCATTGGTCCTCCCTATTCGTGTTCATCTTCCGCAGAAATTGCAAACTGGGCCAAACAGGAGGTTAAAGGCACTGACTCTCCAAGTCGGGAAAGTGTTAGTAAAGCGTCTGGAATGTTGCACCCGAGTACCAGGGGACGAGAACTGAGACATAATGGAACACGTCTCCCGATCACACGGTTGATCATACTCTGGGTTCCACATGCATGTTTTAGCTGAAGGAAGAATCCCTTAAACCTGGAGAGTTGAGACCCGTGGAATGGGTACCATGCAATATGACTTCAAAGGCTCTTCATTTGCTCACCGAACCTCTCCAATCCTATCACTGCTGCGTTTATGCCCCTGTACACACGCTTCATTCTCTTTCGGAGACATAGCTATCCATAGGTTTTAAGATACTTACTAGTCAGGTACATTCTTAGGCGTTTAATATGGGGTGTTGAGTCCATTTCATTGAGCAAGGAATAGCTCTTGTCTATTACATATTTGGCTTAAGGAACTTTATCTGTGCTCATTTCAATCTCTGGTTTTATGCAGCACCGCAACTCACCTTTCCCCTCAAGCAAGCATAAGTTGGTTTTCTGAATTTGAGACCCTGTTCTGTTTTGTAATTCATTTCCCGTGTAGCCAAGTTTGCATTCCGTGTATTAGTGATATCTTATGATGTTTCTTTTTCTGTGTGACTTATTTCAGTTAGAATCATCATACCTGAATCCACTCATTATCCTGCTATGGGCCTGATGACATAGATTTCATTGCTGAGTGATTTTGCATTCTACGTAAGTACCACAACTTCTTTATCCATTTTTCACTTTCTGTGATATTGAACTTGTACTGTAAACGAGGTTCTTGTAAACAGAGCCTTCCCAAACTTGGGGTGACTGTGTCTTTTTGATTTCAATTTCCCTAAGCTATAGGACCATAAGTGGAAGTGCCCTAGGCTCTGTTGCTTTTTTTTTAGATGTTTCAGGAAACACCATACACTTCTCCCGAGTGGCTGTTGGCAATTTACATTCCGCCCATCAGCATATCAAGGATCCCAGTTCTCCATGGCCTGTGTTGCCTTTCTGGATTTTACACTTTTTTCAGATGGCCCTTTTGAGCAGAGGGAAGTGAGACTTCATTGTAGTGCAGATTTCCTTTGCAAGCTTGCTTGGTTGGCCAAAAAGGGCGTATGCGTTTTTTCCTGAATATATTCAGGAAAAAACGCATACGCCCTTTTTGGCCAAGTGCATCATTGTCGACGTTCTGCCTCTTTTCCTATGCTTTAAATGCAATTCCAGTCTACCTCCTGAAATCGGTTTCCTGCAATTCTGCCCCGCTTTCAAGTCCTCTTGGCAGCCTTACTTCAGTATATTTTTGGACGATAGCTGTCATTTATAACTCTGCAGGTTTGTGAATTACAGTGCCCCTGAGCTCCTTTCTTCAACTCGCTTTCTTGTGAGCTGGCCGCAACACCGCAGGATTGCTTCAGGCCCTAATCTGGTTCCGGCTCGGCACGCTGAGCCTTTGGTTAATTCCTCTTCCTGGTAGGAATTGAGAGTTAAATTTGCCCGTCCAGACACCTACAGCTAGTCTCTCATTGTTCTCCCTATTCCTGTATATCTTCCGCAGAAATTGCAAACTGGGCCAAACAGGAGGTTAAAGGCACTGACTCTCCAAGTCGGGAGAGTGTTAGCAAAGCGTCTGGAATGTTGCACCCGAGTACCGGGGGACGAGAACTGAGACATATTGGAACACGTCTCCCGATCACACGGTTGTTCATACTCTGGGTTCCACATGCATGCTTTAGCTGAAGGAAGAATCCCTTAAACCTGGAGAGTTGAGACCCGTGGAATGGGTACCATGCAATATGACTTCAAAGGGTCTTCATTTGCTCACCGAACGTCTCCAATCCTATCACTGCTGCGTTAATGCCCCTGTACACACGCTTGATTCTCTTTCGGAGACATAGCAATCCATAGGTTTTAAGATACTTACTAGTCAGGTACATTCTTAGGCGTTTACTCTGGGGTGTTGAGTCCATTTCTTTGAGCAAGGAGTAGCTCTTGTCTATTACATATTTGGCTTAAGCAAATTTATCTGTGCTCATTTCAATCTCTGGTTTTATGCAGCACCCCAACTCACCTTTCCCCTTAAGCAAGCATAAGTTGGTTTTCTAAATTTGAGACGCTCTTCTGTTTTGTAATTCAGTTCCTGTGTAGCCAAGTTTACATTCTGTGTATTAGTGATATCTTATGATGTTTCTTTTTCTGTGTCACTTATTTCAGTTAGAATCATCATACCTGAATCCACTCATTATGCTGGTACGGGCCTGATGACGTTGATTTCATTGCTGAGTGATATTGCATTGTACGTAAGTACCACAACTTCTTTATCCATTTTTCGCTTTCTGCGATATTGAACTTGTCCCGTAAATGAGGTTCTTGTAAACAGAGCCGTCCCAAACTTTGGGGTGGCTGTGTCTTTTTGATTTTAATTTCCCTAAGCTATAGGACCATAAGTGGAAGTGCCCTAGGCTCTGTTGCTTTGTTTTTTAGATGTTTCAGGAAACACCATACACTTCTCCCCAGTGGCTGTTGGCAATTTACATCCCGCCCATCAGCATAACAAGGCTCCCAGTTCTCCATGGCCTGTCCTGCCTTTCTGGATTTTACACTTTTTTCAGATGGCCCTTTTGACCGGGGGGAAGTGAGACTTCATTGTAGTGCAGATTTCCTTTGCAAGCTTGCTTGGTTGTCCAAAAAGTGCGTATGCGTTTTTTCCTGAATATATTCAGGAAAAAACGCATACGCCCTTTTTGGCCAAGTGCATCATTGTCGATGTTCTGCCTCTTTTCCTATGCTTTAAATGCAATTCCAGTCTACCTCCTGAAATCGGTTTCCTGCAATTCTGCCCTGCATTCAAGTCCTCTTGGCAGCCTTTCTTCAGTATATTTTTGGATGATAGCTGTCATTTATAACTCTGCATGTTTGTGAATTACAGTGCCCCTGAGCTCCTTTCTTCAACTCACTTTCTTGTGAGCTGGCCGCAACACCGCAGGATTGCTTCAAGCCCTAATCTGGTTCCGGCACGGCACTCTGAGCCTTTGGTTAATTCCTCTTCCTGGTGGGAAATGAGAGTTAAATTTGCCCGTCCAGACATCTGCAGCTAGTCTCTCATTGGTTCCACCTATTCGTGTTCATCTTCTGCAGAAATTGCAAACTGGGCCAAACAGGAGGTTAAAGGCACTGACTCTCCAAGTCGGGAGAGTGTTAGTAAAGCATCTGGAATGTTGCACCTGAGTACCAGGGGACGAGAACTGAGACATATTGGAACACGTCTCCCGATCACACGGTTGATCATACTCTGGGTTCCACATGCATGCTTTAGCTGAAGAAAGAATCCCTTAAACCTGGAGAGTTGAGACCCGTGGAATGGGTACCATGCAATATGACTTCAAAGGGTCTTCATTTGCTCACCGAACGTCTCCAATCCTATCACTGCTGCGTTTATGCCCCTGTACACACGCTTGATTCTCTTTCGGAGACATAGCAATCCATAGGTTTTAAGATACTTACTAGTCAGGTACATTCTTAGGCGTTTAGTATGGGGTGTTGAGTCCATTTCTTTGAGCAAGGAGTAGCTCTTGTCTATTACATATTTGGCTTAAGCAAATTTATCTGTGCTCATTTCAATCTCTGGTTTTATGCAGCACCCCAACTCACCTTTCCCCTTAAGCAAGCATAAGTTGGTTTTCTAAATTTGAGACGCTCTTCTGTTTTGTAATTCAGTTCCTGTGTAGCCAAGTTTACATTCCGTGTATTAGTGATATCTTATGATGTTTCTTTTTCTGTGTGACTTATTTCAGTTAGAATCATCATACCTGAATCCACTCATTATGCTGGTACGGGCCTGATGACGTTGATTTCATTGCTGAGTGATATTGCATTGTACGTAAGTACCACAACTTCTTTATCCATTTTTCGCTTTCTGCGATATTGAACTTGTCCCGTAAATGAGGTTCTTGTAAACAGAGCCGTCCCAAACTTTGGGGTGGCTGTGTCTTTTTGATTTTAATTTCCCTAACCTATAGGACCATAAGTGGAAGTGCCCTAGGCTCTGTTGCTTTGTTTTTTAGATGTTTCAGGAAACACCACACACTTCTCCCAAGTGGCTGTTGGCAATTTACATCCCGCCCATCAGCATAACAAGTCTTCCAATTCTCCATGGCCTGTCCTGCCTTTCTGGATTTTACACTTTTTTCAGATGGCCCTTTTGACCGGGGGGAAGTGAGACTTCATTGTAGTGCAGATTTCCTTTGCAAGCTTGCTTGGTTGTCCAAAAAGTGCGTATGCGTTTTTTCCTGAATATATTCAGGAAAAAACGCATACGCCCTTTTTGGCCAAGTGCATCATTGTCGATGTTCTGCCTCTTTTACTATGCTTTAAATGCAATTCCAGTCTACCTCCTGAAATCGGTTTCCTGCAATTCTGCCCCGCATTCAAGTCCTCTTGGCAGCCTTACTTCAGTATATTTTTGGATGATAGCTGTCATTTATAACTCTGCAGGTTTGTGAATTACAGTGCCCCTGAGCTCCTTTCTTCAACTCACTTTCTTGTGAGCTGGCCGCAACACCGCAGGATTGCTTCAAGCCCTAATCTGGTTCCGGCACGGCACGCTGAGCCTTTGGTTAATTCCTCTTCCTGGTGGGAAATGAGAGTTAAATTTGCCCGTCCAGACATCTGCAGCTAGTCTCTCATTGGTTCCACCTATTCGTGTTCATCTTCTGCAGAAATTGCAAACTGGGCCAAACAGGAGGTTAAAGGCACTGACTCTCCAAGTCGGGAGAGTGTTAGTAAAGCGTCTGGAATGTTGCACCTGAGTACCAGGGGACGAGAACTGAGACATATTGGAACACGTCTCCCGATCACACGGTTGATCATACTCTGGGTTCCACATGCATGCTTTAGCTGAAGGAAGAATCCCTTAAACCTGGAGAGTTGAGACCCGTGGAATGGGTACCATGCAATATGACTTCAAAGGGTCTTCATTTGCTCACCGAACCTCTCCAATCCTATCACTGCTGCGTTTATGCCCCTGTACACATGCTTGATTCTCTTTCAGAGACATAGCAAACCATACGTTTTAAGATACTTACTAGTCAGGTACATTCTTAGGCGTTTAATATGGGGTGTTGAGTCCATTTCGTTGAGCAAGGAGTAGCTCTTGTCTATTACATATTTGGCTTCAGGAACTTTATCTGTGCTCATTTCAACCTCTGCTTTTATGAAGCACCCCAACTCACCTTTCCCCTTAAGAAAGCATAAGTTGGTTTTCTAAATTTGAGACGCTCTTCTGTTTTGTAATCCAGGTCCTGTGTAGCCAAGTTTACATTCCGTGTATTAGTGATATCTTATGATGTTTCTTTTTCTGTGTGACTTATTTCAGTTAGAATCATCATACCTGAATACACTCATTATGCTGCTATGGGCCTGATGACATAGATTTCATTGCTGAGTGATATTGCATTGTATGTAAGTACCACAACTTCTTTATCCATTTTTCACTTTCTGCGAAATTGAAATTGTACCGTAAAGGAGGTTCTTGTAAACAGAGCCGTCCCAAACTTTGGGGTGGCTGTGTCTTTTTGATTTTAATTTCCCTAAGCTATAGGACCATAAGTGGAAGTGCCCTAGGCTCTGTTGCTTTTTTTTTAGATGTTTCAGGAAACACCATACACTTCTCCCGAGTGGCTGTTGGCAATTTACATTCCGCCCATCAGCATATCAAGGATCCCAGTTCTCCATGGCCTGTGTTGCCTTTCTGGATTTTACACTATTTTCAGATGGCCCTTTTGACCAGGGGGAAGTGAGACTTCATTGTAGTGCAGATTTCTTTGCAAGCTTGCTTGGTTGGCCAAAAAGGGCGTATGCGTTTTTTCCTGAATATATTCAGGAAAAAACGCATACGCCCTTTTTGGCCAAGTGCATCATTGTCGCCGTTCTGCCTCTTTTCCTATGCTTTAAATGCAATTCCAGTCTACCTCCTGAAATCGGTTTCCTGCAATTCTGCCCCGCTTTCAAGTCCTCTTGGCAGCCTTACTTCAGTATATTTTTGGACGATAGCTGTCATTTATAACTCTGCAGGTTTGTGAATTACAGTGCCCCTGAGCTCCTTTCTTCAACTCGCTTTCTTGTGAGCTGGCCGCAACACCGCAGGATTGCTTCAGGCCCTAATCTGGTTCCGGCTCGGCACGCTGAGCCTTTGGTTAATTCCTCTTCCTGGTGGAAATTGAGAGTTAAATTTGCCCGTCCAGACACCTACAGCTAGTCTCTCATTGGTTCTCCCTATTCCTGTTCATCTTCCGCAGAAATTGCAAACTGGGTGAAACAGGAGGTTAAAGGCACTGACCATCCAAGTCGGGAGAGTGTTAGTAAAGCGTCTGGAATGTTGCACCCGAGTACCGGGGGACGAGAACTGAGACATATTGGAACACGTCTCCCGATCACACGGTTGATCATACTCTGGGTTTCACATGCATGTTTTAGCTGAAGGATGAATCCCTTAAACCTGGAGAGTTGAGACCCGTGGAATGGGTACCATGCAATATGACTTCAAAGGGTCTTTGTTTGCTCACCGAACCTCTCCAATCCTATCACTGCTGCATTTATGCCCCTGTACACATGCTTGATTCTCTTTCGGAGACATAGCAATCCATAGGTTTTAAGGTACTTACTAGTCAGGTACATTCTTAGGCGTTTAATATGGGGTGTTGAGTCCATTTCGTTGAGCAAGGCTTAGCTCTTGTCTATTCCATATTTGGCTTAAGGAACTTTATCTGTGCTCATTTCAATCTCTGGTTTTATGCAGCACCCCAACTCACCTTTCCCCTTAAGCAAGCATAAGTTGGTTTTCTAAATTTGAGACCCTGTTCTGTTTTGTAATTCAGTTCCTGTGTAGCCAAGTTTACATTCCATGTATTAGTGATATCTTATGATGTTTTTCTTTCTGTGTGATTTATTTCAGTTAGAATCATCATACCTGAATCCACTCATTAGGCTGCTACGGGCCTGATGTCATAGATTTCATTGCTGAGTGATATTGTATTGTACATAACTACCACAACTTCTTTATCCATTTTTCACTTTCTGCGATATTGAACTTGTACCATACACGAGGTTCTTGTAAACAGAGCCGTCCAAAACTTTGGGGTGGCTGTGTCTTTTTTATTTTAATTTCCCTAAGCTATAGGACCATAAGTGGAAGTGCCCTAGGCTCTGTTGCTTTGTGTTTTAGATGTTTCAGGAAACACCATACACTTCTCCCGAGTGGCTGTTGGCAATTTACATCCTGCCCATCAGCATAACAAGTCTCCCAGTACTCCGTGGCCGGTCCTGCCTTTCTGGATTTTACAGTTTTTTCAGATGGCCCTTTTGACCAGGGAGAAGTGAGACTTCATTGTAGTGCAGATTTCCATATCAAGCTTGCTTGGTTGGCCAAAAAGGGCGTATGTGTTTTTTCCTGAATATATTCAGGAAAAAACGCATACGCCCTTTTTGACCAAGTGCATCACTGTCGACGTTCTGCCTCTTTTCCTATGCTTTAAATGCAATTCCAGTCTACCTCCTGAAATCGGTTTCCTGCAATTCTGCCCCGCTTTCAAGTCCTCTTGGCAGCCTTACTTCAGTATATTTTTGGACGATAGCTGTCATTTATATCTCTGTAGTTTTGTGAATTACAGTGCCCCTGAGCTCCTTTCTTCAACTCGCTTTCTTGTGAGCTGGCCGCAACACCGCAGGATTGCTTCAGGCCCTAATCTTGTTCTGGCACGGCACGCTGAGCCTTTGGTTAATTCCTCTTCCTGGTGGGAAATGAGAGTTAAATTTGCCCATCCAGACACCTCCAGCTAGTCTCTCATTGGTTCTCCCTATTCCTGTTCATCTTCTGCAGAAATTGTAAACTGGGCCAAAGAGGAGGTTAAAGGCACTGACTCTCCAAGTCGGGAGAGTGTTAGTAAAGTGTCTGGAATGTTGCACCCGAGTACCAGGGGACGAGAACTGAGACAGATTGGAACACGTCTCCTGATCACACGGTTGATCATACTCCGGATTCCACATGCATGATTTAGCTGAAGGAAGAATCCCTTAAACCTGGAGAGGTGAGACCCGTGGAATGGGTACCATGTAATATGACTTCAAAGGGTCTTCATTTGCTCACCGAACCTCTCCAATCCTATCACTGCTGCGTTTATGCCTCTGTACACACGCTTGATTGTCTTTCCGAGACATAGAGATCCATTGGTTTAAGATACTTACTAGTCAGGTACATTCTTAGGCGTTTAATATGGGGTGTTGAGTCCATTTCGTTGAGCAACGAGTAGCTCTTGTCTGTTACATATTTGGCTTAAGGAACTTTATCTGTGCTCATTCAATCTCTGGTTTTATGCAGCACCCCAACTCACCTTTCCCCTTGAGCAAGCATAAGTTGGTTTCCTAAATTTGAGACGCTCTTCTGTTTTGTAATCCAGTTCCTGTGTAGCCAAGTTTACATTCCGTGTATTAGTGATATCTTATGATGTTTCTTTTTCTGTGTGACTTATTTCAGTTAGAATCATCATACCTGAATCCACTCATTATGCTGCTATGGGCCTGATGACATAGATGTCATTGCTGAGTGATATTGCATTGTACGTAAGTACCACAACTTCTTTATCCATTTTTCACTTTCTGCGAAATTGAAATTGTAACGTAAAGGAGGTTCTTGTAAACAGAGCCGTCCCAAACTTTTGGGTGGCTGTGTCTTTTTGATTTTAATTTCCCTAAGCTATAGGACCATAAGTGGAAGTGCCCTAGGCTCTGTTGCTTTGTTTTTTAGATGTTTCAGGAAACACCATACACTTCTCCCCAGTGACTTTTGGCGATTTACATGCCGCCCATCAGCATAACAAGGCTCCCAGTTCTCCATGGCCTGTCCTGCCTTTCTGGATTTTACACTTTTTTCAGATGGTCCTTTTGACCGGGGGGGAAGTGAGACTTCAATGTAGTCCACATTTCCTTTGCAAGCTTGCTTGGTTGGCCAAAAAGGGCGTATGTGTTTTGTCCTGAATATATTCAGGAAAAAACGCATACGCCCTTTTTGGCCAAGTGCATCATTGTGGATGTTCTGCCTCTTTTCCTATGCTTTAAATGCAATTCCAGTCTACCTCCTGAAATCGGTTTCCTGCAATTCTGCCCCGCTTTCAAATCCTCTTGGCAGCCTTACTTCAGTAGATTTTTGGACGATAGCTGTCATTTATAACTCTGCAGGTTTGTGAATTACAGTGTCCCTGAGCTCCTTTCTTCAACTCGCTTTCTTGTGAGCTGGCCGCAACACCGCAGGATTGCTTCAGGCCCTAATCTGGTTCCGGCACGGCACTCTGAGCCTTTGGTTAATTCCTCTTCCTGGTGGGAAATGAGAGTTAAATTTGCCCGTCCAGACACCTCCAGCTAGTCTCTCATTGGTTCTCCCTATTCCTTTTCATCTTCCGCAGAAATTGCAAACTGGGCCAAACAGGAAGCTAAAGGCACTGTCTCTGCAAGTCGGGAGAATGTTAGTAAAGCATCTGCAATGTTGCACCCGAGTACCAGGGGATGAGAACTGAGACATATTAGAACACGTCTCCCGATCACACGGTTGATCACACTCTGTGTTCCACATGCATGTTTTAGCTGAAGGAAGAATCCCTTAAACTTGGAGAGTTGAGACCCGTGGAATGGGTACCATGCAATATGACTTCAAAGGGTCTTCATTTGCTCACCAAACCTCTCCAATCCTATCACTGCTGCGTTTATGCCCCTGTACTCACGCTTGATTCTCTTTCAGAGACATAGCAATCCATAAGTTTTAAGATACTTACTAGTCAGGGACATTATTAGGCGTTTAATATGGGGTTTTGAGTCCATTTCGTAGAGCAAGGAGTAGCCCTTGTCTATTACATATTTGGCTTAAGGAACTTTATCTGTGCTCATTTCAATCTCTGGTTTTATGCAGCACCCCAACTCACCTTTCCCCTTAAGCAAGCATAAGTTGGTTTTCTAAATTTGAGACCCTGTTCTCTTTTGTAATCCAGTTCCTGTGTAGCCAAGTTTACATTCCGTGTATTAGGGATATCTTATGACGTTTCTTTTTCTGTGTGACTTATTTCAGTTAGAATCATCATACCTGAATCCACTCATTATGCTGCTACGGGCCTGATGACATAGATTTCATTGCTGAGTGATATTGCATTGTACGTAAGTACCACAACTGCTTTATCCATTTTTTACTTTCTGTGATATTGAACTTGTACCGTAAACGAGTTTCTTGTAAACAGAGCCATCCCAAATTTTGGGGTGGCTGTGTCTTTTTGATTTTAATTTCCCTAAGTTATAGGACCATAAGTGGAAGTGCCCTAGGCTCTGTTGCTTTGTTTTTTAGATGTTTCAGGAAACACCATACACTTCTCCTGAGTGGCTGTTTGCAATTTACATCCCGCCCATCAGCATAACAAGGCTCCCAGTTCTCCACGGCCTGTCCTGCCTTTCTGGATTTTACACTTTTTTCAGATGGCCCTTTTGCCCTGGGGGATGTGAGACTTCATTGTAGTGCAGATTTCCTTTGCAAGCTTGCTTGGTTGGCCAAAAAGTGCGTATGCGTTTTGTGCTGAATATATTCAGGAAAAAACGCATACGCCCTTTTTGGCCAAGTGCATCATTGTCGACGTTCTGCCTCTTTTCCTATGCTTTAAATGCAATTCCAGTCTACCTCCTGAAATCGGTTTCCTGCAATTCTGCCCCGCTTTCAAATCCTCTTGGCAGCCTTACTTCAGTAGATTTTTGGACGATAGCTGTCATTTATAACTCTGCAGGTTTGTGAATTACAGTGTCCCTGAGCTCCTTTCTTCAACATGCTTTCTTGTGAGCTGGCCGCCACACCGCACTATTGCTTCAGGCCCTAATCTGGTTCCGGCACGGCACACTGAGCCTTTGCTTAATTCCTCTTCCTGGTGGGAAATGAGAGTTAAATTTGCCCGTCCAGACACCTCCAGCTAGTCTCTCATTGGTTCTCCCTATTCCTGTTCATCTTCCGTGGAATTTGCAAACTGGGCCAAACAGGAGGTTAAAGGCACTGACTCTCCAAGTCGGGAGAGTTTTAGTAAAGCGTCTAGAATGTTGCAACCGAGTACCAAGGGATGAGAACTGAGACATATTTGAACTAGACTCACGATCACATGGTTGATCATAGTCTGGGTTCCACATGCATGTTTAGCTGAAGGAAGAATCCCTTAAACCTGGAGAGTTGAGACCCGTGGAATGGGTACCATGCAATATGACTTCAAAGGGTCTTCATTTGCTCACCGAACGTCTCCAATCCTATCACTGCTGCGTTTATGCCCCTGTACACATGCTTGATTCTCTTTCGGAGACATAGCAATCCATAGGTTTTAAGATACTTACTAGTCAGGTACATTCTTAGGCGTTTAGTATGGGGTGTTGAGTCCATTTCTTTGAGCAAGGAGTAGCTCTTGTCTATTACATATTGGGCTTAAGCAAATTTATCTGTGCTCATTTCAATCTCTGGTTTTATGCAGCACCCCAACTCACCTTTCCCCTTAAGCAAGCATAAGTTAGTTTTCTAAATTTGAGACGCTCTTCTGTTTTGTAATTCAGTTCCTGTGTAGCCAAGTTTACATTCCGTGTATTAGTGATATCTTATGATGTTTCTTTTTCTGTGTGACTTATTTCAGTTAGAATCATCATACCTGAATCCACTCATTATGCTGGTACGGGCCTGATGACGTTGATTTCATTGCTGAGTGATATTGCATTGTACGTAAGTACCACAACTTCTTTATCCATTTTTCGCTTTCTGCGATATTGAACTTGTCCCGTAAATGAGGTTCTTGTAAACAGAGCCGTCCCAAACTTTGGGGTGGCTGTGTCTTTTTGATTTTAATTTCCCTAAGCTATAGGACCATAAGTGGAAGTGCCCTAGGCTCTGTTGCTTTGTTTTTTAGATGTTTCAGGAAACACCACACACTTCTCCCAAGTGGCTGTTGGCAATTTACATCCCGCCCATCAGCATAACAAGTCTTCCAATTCTCCATGGCCTGTCCTGCCTTTCTGGATTTTACACTTTTTTCAGATGGCCCTTTTGACCGGGGGGAAGTGAGACTTCATTGTAGTGCAGATTTCCTTTGCAAGCTTGCTTGGTTGTCCAAAAAGTGCGTATGCGTTTTTTCCTGAATATATTCAGGAAAAAACGCATACGCCCTTTTTGGCCAAGTGCATCATTGTCGATGTTCTGCCTCTTTTCCTATGCTTTAAATGCAATTCCAGTCTACCTCCTGAAATCGGTTTCCTGCAATTCTGCCCCGCATTCAAGTCCTCTTGGCAGCCTTACTTCAGTATATTTTTGGATGATAGCTGTCATTTATAACTCTGCAGGTTTGTGAATTACAGTGCCCCTGAGCTCCTTTCTTCAACTCACTTTCTTGTGAGCTGGCCGCAACACCGCAGGATTGCTTCAAGCCCTAATCTGGTTCCGGCACGGCACGCTGAGCCTTTGGTTAATTCCTCTTCCTGGTGGGAAATGAGAGTTAAATTTGCCCGTCCAGACATCTGCAGCTAGTCTCTCATTGGTTCCACCTATTCGTGTTCATCTTCTGCAGAAATTGCAAACTGGGCCAAACAGGAGGTTAAAGGCACTGACTCTCCAAGTCGGGAGAGTGTTAGTAAAGCGTCTGGAATGTTGCACCTGAGTACCAGGGGACGAGAACTGAGACATATTGGAACACGTCTCCCGATCACACGGTTGATCATACTCTGGGTTCCACATGCATGCTTTAGCTGAAGGAAGAATCCCTTAAACCTGGAGAGTTGAGACCCGTGGAATGGGTACCATGCAATATGACTTCAAAGGGTCTTCATTTGCTCACCGAACCTCTCCAATCCTATCACTGCTGCGTTTATGCCCCTGTACACATGCTTGATTCTCTTTCAGAGACATAGCAAACCATACGTTTTAAGATACTTACTAGTCAGGTACATTCTTAGGCGTTTAATATGGGGTGTTGAGTCCATTTCGTTGAGCAAGGAGTAGCTCTTGTCTATTACATATTTGGCTTCAGGAACTTTATCTGTGCTCATTTCAACCTCTGCTTTTATGAAGCACCCCAACTCACCTTTCCCCTTAAGAAAGCATAAGTTGGTTTTCTAAATTTGAGACGCTCTTCTGTTTTGTAATCCAGGTCCTGTGTAGCCAAGTTTACATTCCGTGTATTAGTGATATCTTATGATGTTTCTTTTTCTGTGTGACTTATTTCAGTTAGAATCATCATACCTGAATACACTCATTATGCTGCTATGGGCCTGATGACATAGATTTCATTGCTGAGTGATATTGCATTGTACGTAAGTACCACAACTTCTTTATCCATTTTTCACTTTCTGCGAAATTGAAATTGTACCGTAAAGGAGGTTCTTGTAAACAGAGCCGTCCCAAACTTTGGGGTGGCTGTGTCTTTTTGATTTTAATTTCCCTAAGCTATAGGACCATAAGTGGAAGTGCCCTAGGCTCTGTTGCTTTTTTTTTAGATGTTTCAGGAAACACCATACACTTCTCCCGAGTGGCTGTTGGCAATTTACATTCCGCCCATCAGCATATCAAGGATCCCAGTTCTCCATGGCCTGTGTTGCCTTTCTGGATTTTACACTATTTTCAGATGGCCCTTTTGACCAGGGGGAAGTGAGACTTCATTGTAGTGCAGATTTCCTTTGCAAGCTTGCTTGGTTGGCCAAAAAGGGCGTATGCGTTTTTTCCTGAATATATTCAGGAAAAAACGCATACGCCCTTTTTGGCCAAGTGCATCATTGTCGACGTTCTGCCTCTTTTCCTATGCTTTAAATGCAATTCCAGTCTACCTCCTGAAATCGGTTTCCTGCAATTCTGCCCCGCTTTCAAGTCCTCTTGGCAGGCTTACTTCAGTATATTTTTGGACGATAGCTGTCATTTATAACTCTGCAGGTTTGTGAATTACAGTGCCCCTGAGCTCCTTTCTTCAACTCGCTTTCTTGTGAGCTGGCCGCAACACCGCAGGATTGCTTCAGGCCCTAATCTGGTTCCGGCTCGGCACGCTGAGCCTTTGGTTAATTCCTCTTCCTGGTGGAAATTGAGAGTTAAATTTGCCCGTCCAGACACCTACAGCTAGTCTCTCATTGGTTCTCCCTATTCCTGTTCATCTTCCGCAGAAATTGCAAACTGGGCCAAACAGGAGGTTAAAGGCACTGACCATCCAAGTCGGGAGAGTGTTAGTAAAGCGTCTGGAATGTTGCACCCGAGTACCGGGGGACGAGAACTGAGACATATTGGAACACGTCTCCCGATCACACGGTTGATCATACTCTGGGTTTCACATGCATGTTTTAGCTGAAGGATGAATCCCTTAAACCTGGAGAGTTGAGACCCGTGGAATGGGTACCATGCAATATGACTTCAAAGGGTCTTCGTTTGCTCACCGAACTTCTCCAATCCTATCACTGCTGCATTTATGCCCCTGTACACATGCTTGATTCTCTTTCGGAGACATAGCAATCCATAGGTTTTAAGGTACTTACTAGTCAGGTACATTCTTAGGCGTTTAATATGGGGTGTTGAGTCCATTTCGTTGAGCAAGGCTTAGCTCTTGTCTATTCCATATTTGGCTTAAGGAACTTTATCTGTGCTCATTTCAATCTCTGGTTTTATGCAGCACCCCAACTCACCTTTCCCCTTAAGCAAGCATAAGTTGGTTTTCTAAATTTGAGACCCTGTTCTGTTTTGTAATTCAGTTCCTGTGTAGCCAAGTTTACATTCCATGTATTAGTGATATCTTATGATGTTTTTCTTTCTGTGTGATTTATTTCAGTTAGAATCATCATACCTGAATCCACTCATTAGGCTGCTACGGGCCTGATGTCATAGATTTCATTGCTGAGTGATATTGTATTGTACATAACTACCACAACTTCTTTATCCATTTTTCACTTTCTGCGATATTGAACTTGTACCATACACGAGGTTCTTGTAAACAGAGCCGTCCAAAACTTTGGGGTGGCTGTGTCTTTTTTATTTTAATTTCCCTAAGCTATAGGACCATAAGTGGAAGTGCCCTAGGCTCTGTTGCTTTGTGTTTTAGATGTTTCAGGAAACACCATACACTTCTCCCGAGTGGCTGTTGGCAATTTACATCCTGCCCATCAGCATAACAAGTCTCCCAGTTCTCCGTGGCCGGTCCTGCCTTTCTGGATTTTACAGTTTTTTCAGATGGCCCTTTTGACCAGGGAGAAGTGAGACTTCATTGTAGTGCAGATTTCCATATCAAGCTTGCTTGGTTGGCCAAAAAGGGCGTATGTGTTTTTTCCTGAATATATTCAGGAAAAAACGCATACGCCCTTTTTGACCAAGTGCATCACTGTCGACGTTCTGCCTCTTTTCCTATGCTTTAAATGCAATTCCAGTCTACCTCCTGAAATCGGTTTCCTGCAATTCTGCCCCGCTTTCAAGTCCTCTTGGCAGCCTTACTTCAGTATATTTTTGGACGATAGCTGTCATTTATATCTCTGCAGGTTTGTGAATTACAGTGCCCCTGAGCTCCTTTCTTCAACTCGCTTTCTTGTGAGCTGGCCGCAACACCGCAGGATTGCTTCAGGCCCTAATCTTTTTCTGGCACGGCACGCTGAGCCTTTGGTTAATTCCTCTTCCTGGTGGGAAATGAGAGTTAAATTTGCCCATCCAGACACCTCCAGCTAGTCTCTCATTGGTTCTCCCTATTCCTGTTCATCTTCTGCAGAAATTGTAAACTGGGCCAAAGAGGAGGTTAAAGGCACTGACTCTCCAAGTCGGGAGAGTGTTAGTAAAGTGTCTGGAATGTTGCACCCGAGTACCAGGGGACGAGAACTGAGACAGATTGGAACACGTCTCCTGATCACACGGTTGATCATACTCCGGGTTCCACATGCATGATTTAGCTGAAGGAAGAATCCCTTAAACCTGGAGAGGTGAGACCCGTGGAATGGGTACCATGTAATATGACTTCAAAGGGTCTTCATTTGCTCACCGAACCTCTCCAATCCTATCACTGCTGCGTTTATGCCTCTGTACACACGCTTGATTGTCTTTCCGAGACATAGAGATCCATTGGTTTAAGATACTTACTAGTCAGGTACATTCTTAGGCGTTTAATATGGGGTGTTGAGTCCATTTCGTTGAGCAACGAGTAGCTCTTGTCTGTTACATATTTGGCTTAAGGAACTTTATCTGTGCTCATTCAATCTCTGGTTTTATGCAGCACCCCAACTCACCTTTCCCCTTGAGCAAGCATAAGTTGGTTTCCTAAATTTGAGACGCTCTTCTGTTTTGTAATCCAGTTCCTGTGTAGCCAAGTTTACATTCCGTGTATTAGTGATATCTTATGATGTTTCTTTTTCTGTGTGACTTATTTCAGTTAGAATCATCATACCTGAATCCACTCATTATGCTGCTATGGGCCTGATGACATAGATGTCATTGCTGAGTGATATTGCATTGTACGTAAGTACCACAACTTCTTTATCCATTTTTCACTTTCTGCGAAATTGAAATTGTAACGTAAAGGAGGTTTTTGTAAACAGAGCCGTCCCAAACTTTTGGGTGGCTGTGTCTTTTTGATTTTAATTTCCCTAAGCTATAGGACCATAAGTGGAAGTGCCCTAGGCTCTGTTGCTTTGTTTTTTAGATGTTTCAGGAAACACCATACACTTCTCCCCAGTGACTTTTGGCGATTTACATGCCGCCCATCAGCATAACAAGGCTCCCAGTTCTCCATGGCCTGTCCTGCCTTTCTGGATTTTACACTTTTTTCAGATGGTCCTTTTGACCGGGGGGGAAGTGAGACTTCAATGTAGTCCACATTTCCTTTGCAAGCTTGCTTGGTTGGCCAAAAAGGGCGTATGTGTTTTGTCCTGAATATATTCAGGAAAAAACGCATACGCCCTTTTTAGCCAAGTGCATCATTGTGGATGTTCTGCCTCTTTTCCTATGCTTTAAATGCAATTCCAGTCTACCTCCTGAAATCGGTTTCCTGCAATTCTGCCCCGCTTTCAAATCCTCTTGGCAGCCTTACTTCAGTAGATTTTTGGACGATAGCTGTCATTTATAACTCTGCAGGTTTGTGAATTACAGTGTCCCTGAGCTCCTTTCTTCAACTCGCTTTCTTGTGAGCTGGCCGCAACACCGCAGGATTGCTTCAGGCCCTAATCTGGTTCCGGCACGGCACTCTGAGCCTTTGGTTAATTCCTCTTCCTGGTGGGAAATGAGAGTTAAATTTGCCCGTCCAGACACCTCCAGCTAGTCTCTCATTGGTTCTCCCTATTCCTTTTCATCTTCCGCAGAAATTGCAAACTGGGCCAAACAGGAAGCTAAAGGCACTGTCTCTGCAAGTCGGGAGAATGTTAGTAAAGCATCTGCAATGTTGCACCCGAGTACCAGGGGATGAGAACTGAGACATATTAGAACACGTCTCCCGATCACACGGTTGATCACACTCTGTGTTCCACATGCATGTTTTAGCTGAAGGAAGAATCCCTTAAACTTGGAGAGTTGAGACCCGTGGAATGGGTACCATGCAATATGACTTCAAAGGGTCTTCATTTGCTCACCAAACCTCTCCAATCCTATCACTGCTGCGTTTATGCCCCTGTACTCACGCTTGATTCTCTTTCAGAGACATAGCAATCCATAAGTTTTAAGATACTTACTAGTCAGGGACATTATTAGGCGTTTAATATGGGGTTTTGAGTCCATTTCGTAGAGCAAGGAGTAGCCCTTGTCTATTACATATTTGGCTTAAGGAACTTTATCTGTGCTCATTTCAATCTCTGGTTTTATGCAGCACCCCAACTCACCTTTCCCCTTAAGCAAGCATAAGTTGGTTTTCTAAATTTGAGACCCTGTTCTCTTTTGTAATCCAGTTCCTGTGTAGCCAAGTTTACATTCCGTGTATTAGGGATATCTTATGACGTTTCTTTTTCTGTGTGACTTATTTCAGTTAGAATCATCATACCTGAATCCACTCATTATGCTGCTACGGGCCTGATGACATAGATTTCATTGCTGAGTGATATTGCATTGTACGTAAGTACCACAACTGCTTTATCCATTTTTTACTTTCTGTGATATTGAACTTGTACCGTAAACGAGTTTCTTGTAAACAGAGCCATCCCAAATTTTGGGGTGGCTGTGTCTTTTTGATTTTAATTTCCCTAAGTTATAGGACCATAAGTGGAAGTGCCCTAGGCTCTGTTGCTTTGTTTTTTAGATGTTTCAGGAAACACCATACACTTCTCCTGAGTGGCTGTTGGCAATTTACATCCCGCCCATCAGCATAACAAGGCTCCCAGTTCTCCACGGCCTGTCCTGGCTTTCTGGATTTTACACTTTTTTCAGATGGCCCTTTTGCCCGGGGGGATGTGAGACTTCATTGTAGTGCAGATTTCCTTTGCAAGCTTGCTTGGTTGGCCAAAAAGTGCGTATGCGTTTTGTGCTGAATATATTCAGGAAAAAACGCATACGCCCTTTTTGGCCAAGTGCATCATTGTCGACGTTCTGCCTCTTTTCCTATGCTTTAAATGCAATTCCAGTCTACCTCCTGAAATCGGTTTCCTGCAATTCTGCCCCGCTTTCAAATCCTCTTGGCAGCCTTACTTCAGTAGATTTTTGGACGATAGCTGTCATTTATAACTCTGCAGGTTTGTGAATTACAGTGTCCCTGAGCTCCTTTCTTCAACACGCTTTCTTGTGAGCTGGCCGCAACACCGCACTATTGCTTCAGGCCCTAATCTGGTTCCGGCACGGCACACTGAGCCTTTGCTTAATTCCTCTTCCTGGTGGGAAATGAGAGTTAAATTTGCCCGTCCAGACACCTCCAGCTAGTCTCTCATTGGTTCTCCCTATTCCTGTTCATCTTCCGTGGAATTTGCAAACTGGGCCAAACAGGAGGTTAAAGGCACTGACTCTCCAAGTCGGGAGAGTGTTAGTAAAGCGTCTAGAATGTTGCAACCGAGTACCAAGGGATGAGAACTGAGACATATTTGAACTAGACTCACGATCACATGGTTGATCATAGTCTGGGTTCCACATGCATGTTTAGCTGAAGGAAGAATCCCTTAAACCTGGAGAGTTGAGACCCGTGGAATGGGTACCATGCAATATGACTTCAAAGGGTCTTCATTTGCTCACCGAACGTCTCCAATCCTATCACTGCTGCGTTTATGCCCCTGTACACACGCTTGATTCTCTTTCGGAGACATAGCAATCCATAGGTTTTAAGATACTTACTAGTCAGGTACATTCTTAGGCGTTTAGTATGGGGTGTTGAGTCCATTTCTTTGAGCAAGGAGTAGCTCTTGTCTATTACATATTTGGCTTAAGCAAATTTATCTGTGCTCATTTCAATCTCTGGTTTTATGCAGCACCCCAACTCACCTTTCCCCTTAAGCAAGCATAAGTTGGTTTTCTAAATTTGAGACGCTCTTCTGTTTTGTAATTCAGTTCCTGTGTAGCCAAGTTTACATTCCGTGTATTAGTGATATCTTATGATGTTTCTTTTTCTGTGTGACTTATTTCAGTTAGAATCATCATACCTGAATCCACTCATTATGCTGGTACGGGCCTGATGACGTTGATTTCATTGCTGAGTGATATTGCATTGTACGTAAGTACCACAACTTCTTTATCCATTTTTCGCTTTCTGCGATATTGAACTTATCCCGTAAATGAGGTTCTTGTAAACAGAGCCGTCCCAAACTTTGGGGTGGCTGTGTCTTTTTGATTTTAATTTCCCTAAGCTATAGGACCATAAGTGGAAGTGCCCTAGGCTCTGTTGCTTTGTTTTTTAGATGTTTCAGGAAACACCACACACTTCTCCCAAGTGGCTGTTGGCAATTTACATCCCGCCCATCAGCATAACAAGTCTTCCAATTCTCCATGGCCTGTCCTGCCTTTCTGGATTTTACACTTTTTTCAGATGGCCCTTTTGACCGGGGGGAAGTGAGACTTCATTGTAGTGCAGATTTCCTTTGCAAGCTTGCTTGGTTGTCCAAAAAGTGCGTATGCGTTTTTTCCTGAATATATTCAGGAAAAAACGCATACGCCCTTTTTGGCCAAGTGCATCATTGTCGATGTTCTGCCTCTTTTCCTATGCTTTAAATGCAATTCCAGTCTACCTCCTGAAATCGGTTTCCTGCAATTCTGCCCCGCATTCAAGTCCTCTTGGCAGCCTTACTTCAGTATATTTTTGGATGATAGCTGTCATTTATAACTCTGCAGGTTTGTGAATTACAGTGCCCCTGAGCTCCTTTCTTCAACTCACTTTCTTGTGAGCTGGCCGCAACACCGCAGGATTGCTTCAAGCCCTAATCTGGTTCCGGCACGGCACGCTGAGCCTTTGCTTAATTCCTCTTCCTGGTGGGAAATGAGAGTTAAATTTGCCCGTCCAGACATCTGCAGCTAGTCTCTCATTGGTTCCACCTATTCGTGTTCATCTTCTGCAGAAATTGCAAACTGGGCCAAACAGGAGGTTAAAGGCACTGACTCTCCAAGTCGGGAGAGTGTTAGTAAAGCGTCTGGAATGTTGCACCTGAGTACCAGGGGACGAGAACTGAGACATATTGGAACACGTCTCCCGATCACACGGTTGATCATACTCTGGGTTCCACATGCATGCTTTAGCTGAAGGAAGAATCCCTTAAACCTGGAGAGTTGAGACCCGTGGAATGGGTACCATGCAATATGACTTCAAAGGGTCTTCATTTGCTCACCGAACCTCTCCAATCCTATCACTGCTGCGTTTATGCCCCTGTACACATGCTTGATTCTCTTTCAGAGACATAGCAAACCATACGTTTTAAGATACTTACTAGTCAGGTACATTCTTAGGCGTTTAATATGGGGTGTTGAGTCCATTTCGTTGAGCAAGGAGTAGCTCTTGTCTATTACATATTTGGCTTCAGGAACTTTATCTGTGCTCATTTCAACCTCTGCTTTTATGAAGCACCCCAACTCACCTTTCCCCTTAAGAAAGCATAAGTTGGTTTTCTAAATTTGAGACGCTCTTCTGTTTTGTAATCCAGGTCCTGTGTAGCCAAGTTTACATTCCGTGTATTAGTGATATCTTATGATGTTTCTTTTTCTGTGTGACTTATTTCAGTTAGAATCATCATACCTGAATACACTCATTATGCTGCTATGGGCCTGATGACATAGATTTCATTGCTGAGTGATATTGCATTGTACGTAAGTACCACAACTTCTTTATCCATTTTTCACTTTCTGCGAAATTGAAATTGTACCGTAAGGAGGTTCTTGTAAACAGAGCCGTCCCAAACTTTGGGGTGGCTGTGTCTTTTTGATTTTAATTTCCCTAAGCTATAGGACCATAAGTGGAAGTGCCCTAGGCTCTGTTGCTTTTTTTTTAGATGTTTCAGGAAACACCATACACTTCTCCCGAGTGGCTGTTGGCAATTTACATTCTGCCCATCAGCATATCAAGGATCCCAGTTCTCCATGGCCTGTGTTGCCTTTCTGGATTTTACACTATTTTCAGATGGCCCTTTTGACCAGGGGGAAGTGAGACTTCATTGTAGTGCAGATTTCCTTTGCAAGCTTGCTTGGTTGGCCAAAAAGGGCGTATGCGTTTTTTCCTGAATATATTCAGGAAAAAACGCATACGCCCTTTTTGGCCAAGTGCATCATTGTCGACGTTCTGCCTCTTTTCCTATGCTTTAAATGCAATTCCAGTCTACCTCCTGAAATCGGTTTCCTGCAATTCTGCCCCGCTTTCAAGTCCTCTTGGCAGGCTTACTTCAGTATATTTTTGGATGATAGCTGTCATTTATAACTCTGCAGGTTTGTGAATTACAGTGCCCCTGAGCTCCTTTCTTCAACTCGCTTTCTTGTGAGCTGGCCGCAACACCGCAGGATTGCTTCAGGCCCTAATCTGGTTCCGGCTCGGCACGCTGAGCCTTTGGTTAATTCCTCTTCCTGGTGGAAATTGAGAGTTAAATTTGCCCGTCCAGACACCTACAGCTAGTCTCTCATTGGTTCTCCCTATTCCTGTTCATCTTCCGCAGAAATTGCAAACTGGGCCAAACAGGAGGTTAAAGGCACTGACCATCCAAGTCGGGAGAGTGTTAGTAAAGCGTCTGGAATGTTGCACCCGAGTACCGGGGGACGAGAACTGAGACATATTGGAACACGTCTCCCGATCACATGGTTGATCATACTCTGGGTTTCACATGCATGTTTCAGCTGAAGGATGAATCCCTTAAACCTGGAGAGTTGAGACCCGTGGAATGGGTACCATGCAATATGACTTCAAAGGGTCTTCGTTTGCTCACCGAACTTCTCCAATCCTATCACTGCTGCATTTATGCCCCTGTACACATGCTTGATTCTCTTTCGGAGACATAGCAATCCATAGGTTTTAAGGTACTTACTAGTCAGGTACATTCTTAGGCGTTTAATATGGGGTGTTGAGTCCATTTCGTTGAGCAAGGCTTAGCTCTTGTCTATTCCATATTTGGCTTAAGGAACTTTATCTGTGCTCATTTCAATCTCTGGTTTTATGCAGCACCCCAACTCACCTTTCCCCTTAAGCAAGCATAAGTTGGTTTTCTAAATTTGAGACCCTGTTCTGTTTTGTAATTCAGTTCCTGTGTAGCCAAGTTTACATTCCATGTATTAGTGATATCTTATGATGTTTTTCTTTCTGTGTGATTTATTTCAGTTAGAATCATCATACCTGAATCCACTCATTAGGCTGCTACGGGCCTGATGTCATAGATTTCATTGCTGAGTGATATTGTATTGTACATAACTACCACAACTTCTTTATCCATTTTTCACTTTCTGCGATATTGAACTTGTACCATACACGAGGTTCTTGTAAACAGAGCCGTCCAAAACTTTGGGGTGGCTGTGTCTTTTTTATTTTAATTTCCCTAAGCTATAGGACCATAAGTGGAAGTGCCCTAGGCTCTGTTGCTTTGTGTTTTAGATGTTTCAGGAAACACCATACACTTCTCCCGAGTGGCTGTTGGCAATTTACATCCTGCCCATCAGCATAACAAGTCTCCCAGTTCTCCGTGGCCGGTCCTGCCTTTCTGGATTTTACAGTTTTTTCAGATGGCCCTTTTGACCAGGGAGAAGTGAGACTTCATTGTAGTGCAGATTTCCATATCAAGCTTGCTTGGTTGGCCAAAAAGGGCGTATGTGTTTTTTCCTGAATATATTCAGGAAAAAACGCATACGCCCTTTTTGACCAAGTGCATCACTGTCGACGTTCTGCCTCTTTTCCTATGCTTTAAATGCAATTCCAGTCTACCTCCTGAAATCGGTTTCCTGCAATTCTGCCCCGCTTTCAAGTCCTCTTGGCAGCCTTACTTCAGTATATTTTTGGACGATAGCTGTCATTTATATCTCTGCAGGTTTGTGAATTACAGTGCCCCTGAGCTCCTTTCTTCAACTCGCTTTCTTGTGAGCTGGCCGCAACACCGCAGGATTGCTTCAGGCCCTAATCTTGTTCTGGCACGGCACGCTGAGCCTTTGGTTAATTCCTCTTCCTGGTGGGAAATGAGAGTTAAATTTGCCCATCCAGACACCTCCAGCTAGTCTCTCATTGGTTCTCCCTATTCCTGTTCATCTTCTGCAGAAATTGTAAACTGGGCCAAAGAGGAGGTTAAAGGCACTGACTCTCCAAGTCGGGAGAGTGTTAGTAAAGTGTCTGGAATGTTGCACCCGAGTACCAGGGGACGAGAACTGAGACAGATTGGAACACGTCTCCTGATCACACGGTTGATCATACTCCGGGTTCCACATGCATGATTTAGCTGAAGGAAGAATCCCTTAAACCTGGAGAGGTGAGACCCGTGGAATGGGTACCATGTAATATGACTTCAAAGGGTCTTCATTTGCTCACCGAACCTCTCCAATCCTATCACTGCTGCGTTTATGCCTCTGTACACACGCTTGATTGTCTTTCCGAGACATAGAGATCCATTGGTTTAAGATACTTACTAGTCAGGTACATTCTTAGGCGTTTAATATGGGGTGTTGAGTCCATTTCGTTGAGCAACGAGTAGCTCTTGTCTGTTACATATTTGGCTTAAGGAACTTTATCTGTGCTCATTCAATCTCTGGTTTTATGCAGCACCCCAACTCACCTTTCCCCTTGAGCAAGCATAAGTTGGTTTCCTAAATTTGAGACGCTCTTCTGTTTTGTAATCCAGTTCCTGTGTAGCCAAGTTTACATTCCGTGTATTAGTGATATCTTATGATGTTTCTTTTTCTGTGTGACTTATTTCAGTTAGAATCATCATACCTGAATCCACTCATTATGCTGCTATGGGCCTGATGACATAGATGTCATTGCTGAGTGATATTGCATTGTACGTAAGTACCACAACTTCTTTATCCATTTTTCACTTTCTGCGAAATTGAAATTGTAACGTAAAGGAGGTTCTTGTAAACAGAGCCGTCCCAAACTTTTGGGTGGCTGTGTCTTTTTGATTTTAATTTCCCTAAGCTATAGGACCATAAGTGGAAGTGCCCTAGGCTCTGTTGCTTTGTTTTTTAGATGTTTCAGGAAACACCATACACTTCTCCCCAGTGACTTTTGGCGATTTACATGCCGCCCATCAGCATAACAAGGCTCCCAGTTCTCCATGGCCTGTCCTGCCTTTCTGGATTTTACACTTTTTTCAGATGGTCCTTTTGACCGGGGGGGAAGTGAGACTTCAATGTAGTCCACATTTCCTTTGCAAGCTTGCTTGGTTGGCCAAAAAGGGCGTATGTGTTTTGTCCTGAATATATTCAGGAAAAAACGCATACGCCCTTTTTGGCCAAGTGCATCATTGTGGATGTTCTGCCTCTTTTCCTATGCTTTAAATGCAATTCCAGTCTACCTCCTGAAATCGGTTTCCTGCAATTCTGCCCCGCTTTCAAATCCTCTTGGCAGCCTTACTTCAGTAGATTTTTGGACGATAGCTGTCATTTATAACTCTGCAGGTTTGTGAATTACAGTGTCCCTGAGCTCCTTTCTTCAACTCGCTTTCTTGTGAGCTGGCCGCAACACCGCAGGATTGCTTCAGGCCCTAATCTGGTTCCGGCACGGCACTCTGAGCCTTTGGTTAATTCCTCTTCCTGGTGGGAAATGAGAGTTAAATTTGCCCGTCCAGACACCTCCAGCTAGTCTCTCATTGGTTCTCCCTATTCCTTTTCATCTTCCGCAGAAATTGCAAACTGGGCCAAACAGGAAGCTAAAGGCACTGTCTCTGCAAGTCGGGAGAATGTTAGTAAAGCATCTGCAATGTTGCACCCGAGTACCAGGGGATGAGAACTGAGACATATTAGAACACGTCTCCCGATCACACGGTTGATCACACTCTGTGTTCCACATGCATGTTTTAGCTGAAGGAAGAATCCCTTAAACTTGGAGAGTTGAGACCCGTGGAATGGGTACCATGCAATATGACTTCAAAGGGTCTTCATTTGCTCACCAAACCTCTCCAATCCTATCACTGCTGCGTTTATGCCCCTGTACTCACGCTTGATTCTCTTTCAGAGACATAGCAATCCATAAGTTTTAAGATACTTACTAGTCAGGGACATTATTAGGCGTTTAATATGGGGTTTTGAGTCCATTTCGTAGAGCAAGGAGTAGCCCTTGTCTATTACATATTTGGCTTAAGGAACTTTATCTGTGCTCATTTCAATCTCTGGTTTTATGCAGCACCCCAACTCACCTTTCCCCTTAAGCAAGCATAAGTTGGTTTTCTAAATTTGAGACCCTGTTCTCTTTTGTAATCCAGTTCCTGTGTAGCCAAGTTTACATTCCGTGTATTAGGGATATCTTATGACGTTTCTTTTTCTGTGTGACTTATTTCAGTTAGAATCATCATACCTGAATCCACTCATTATGCTGCTACGGGCCTGATGACATAGATTTCATTGCTGAGTGATATTGCATTGTACGTAAGTACCACAACTGCTTTATCCATTTTTTACTTTCTGTGATATTGAACTTGTACCGTAAACGAGTTTCTTGTAAACAGAGCCATCCCAAATTTTGGGGTGGCTGTGTCTTTTTGATTTTAATTTCCCTAAGTTATAGGACCATAAGTGGAAGTGCCCTAGGCTCTGTTGCTTTGTTTTTTAGATGTTTCAGGAAACACCATACACTTCTCCTGAGTGGCTGTTGGCAATTTACATCCCGCCCATCAGCATAACAAGGCTCCCAGTTCTCCACGGCCTGTTCTGCCTTTCTGGATTTTACACTTTTTTCAGATGGCCCTTTTGCCCGGGGGGATGTGAGACTTCATTGTAGTGCAGATTTCCTTCGCAAGCTTGCTTGGTTGGCCAAAAAGTGCGTATGCGTTTTGTGCTGAATATATTCAGGAAAAAACGCATACGCCCTTTTTGGCCAAGTGCATCATTGTCGACGTTCTGCCTCTTTTCCTATGCTTTAAATGCAATTCCAGTCTACCTCCTGAAATCGGTTTCCTGCAATTCTGCCCCGCTTTCAAATCCTCTTGGCAGCCTTACTTCAGTAGATTTTTGGACGATAGCTGTCATTTATAACTCTGCAGGTTTGTGAATTACAGTGTCCCTGAGCTCCTTTCTTCAACACGCTTTCTTGTGAGCTGGCCGCAACACCGCACTATTGCTTCAGGCCCTAATCTGGTTCCGGCACGGCACACTGAGCCTTTGCTTAATTCCTCTTCCTGGTGGGAAATGAGAGTTAAATTTGCCCGTCCAGACACCTCCAGCTAGTCTCTCATTGGTTCTCCCTATTCCTGTTCATCTTCCGTGGAATTTGCAAACTGGGCCAAACAGGAGGTTAAAGGCACTGACTCTCCAAGTCGGGAGAGTGTTAGTAAAGCGTCTAGAATGTTGCAACCGAGTACCAAGGGATGAGAACTGAGACATATTTGAACTAGACTCACGATCACATGGTTGATCATAGTCTGGGTTCCACATGCATGTTTAGCTGAAGGAAGAATCCCTTAAACCTGGAGAGTTGAGACCCGTGGAATGGGTACCATGCAATATGACTTCAAAGGGTCTTCATTTGCTCACCGAACCTCTCCAATCCTATCACTGCTGCGTTTATGCCCCTGTACTCACGCTTGATTCTCTTTCAGAGACATAGCAATCCATAGGTTTTAAGATACTTACTAGTCAGGTACATTATTAGGCGTTTAATATGGGGTTTTGAGTCCATTTCGTTGAGCAAGGAGTAGCTCTTGTCTATTCCATATTTGGCTTAAGGAACTTTATCTGTGCTCATTTCAATCTCTGGTTTTATGCAGCACCCCAACTCACCTTTCCCCTTAAGAAAGCATAAGTTGGTTTTCTAAATTTGAGACCCTCTTCTGTTTTGTAATCCAGTTCCTGTGTAGCCAAGTTTACATTCCATGTATTAGTGATATCTTATGATGTTTCTTTTTCTGTGTGACTTATTTCAGTTAGAATCATCATACCTGAATCCACTCATTATGCTGCTACGGGCCTGATGACATAGATTTCATTGCTGAGTGATATTGCATTGTACGTAAGTACCACAACTTCTTTATCCATTTTTCACTTTCTGCGATATTGAACTTGTCCCGTAAAAGAGTTTCTTGTAAACAGAGCCGTCCCAAACTTTGGGGTGGCTGTGTCTTTTAGATTTTAATTTCCCTAAGCTATAGGACCATAAGTGGAAGTGCCCTAGGCTCTGTTGCTTTGTTTTAAATGTTCCAGGAAACACCATACACTTCTCCTGAGTGGCTGTTGGCAATTTACATCCCGCCCATCAGCATAACAAGGCTCCCAGTTCTCCATGGCCTGTCCTGCCTTTCTGGATTTTACACTTTTTTCAGATGGCCCTTTTGACTGGGGGGAAGTGAGACTTCATTGTAGTGCAGATTTCCTTTGCAAGCTTGCTTGGTTGGCCAAAAAGGGGATATGCGTTTTTTCCTGAATATATTCAGGAAAAAAATCATACGCCCTTTTTGGCAAGTGCATCATTGTCGACGTTCTGCCTCTTTTCCTATGCTTTAAATGCAATTCCAGTCTACCTCCTGAAATCGGTTTCCTGCAATTCTGTCCCGCTTTCAAGTCCTCGTGGCAGCCTTACTTCAGTATATTTTTGGACGATAGCTGTCATTTATAACTCTGCAGGTTTGTGAATTACAGTGCCCCTGAACTCCTTTCTTCAATTCGATTTCTTGTGAGCTGGCCGCAACACCGCAGGATTGCTTCGGGCCCTAATCTGGTTCCGGAACGGCACACTGAGCCTTTGCTTAATTGCTTTTCCTGGTGGGAAATGAGAGTTAAATTTGCCCGTCCAGACACCTCCAGCTAGTCTCTCATTGGTCCTCCCTATCCCTGTTCATCTTCCGCAGAAATTGCAAACTGGGCGAAGCAGGAGGTTAAAGGCACTGACTCTCGAAGTTGGGAGAGTGTTAGTAAAGCGTCTGGAATGTTGCACCTGAGTACCAGCGGTCGAAAACTGAGACATATTTGAACATGTCTCCAAATCACATGGTTGATCATACTCTGGGTTCCACATGCATGTTTCAGCTGAAGGAAGAATCCCTTAAACCTGGAGAGTTGAGACCCGTGGAATGGGTACCATGCAATATGACTTCAAAGGGTCTTCATTTGCTCACCAAAACTCTCCAATCCTATCACTGCTGCGTTTTTGCCCCTGTACTCACGATTGATTCACTTTCAGAGACATAGCAATCCATAGGTTTTAAGATACTTACTAGTCAGGTACATTCTTAGGCGTTTAATATGGGGTTTTGAGTCCATTTCGTTGAGCAAGGAGTAGCTCTTGTCTATTACATATTTGGCTTAAGGAACTTTATCTGTGCTCATTTCAATCTCTGGTTTTATGCAGCACCCCAACTCACCTTTCCCCTTAAGCAAGCATAAGTTGATTTTCTAAATTTGGGACCATGTTCTGTTTTGAAATTCAGTTCCTGTGTAGCCAAGTTTACATTCCGTGTATTAGTGATATCTTATGATGTTTCTTTTTCTGTGTGACTTATTTCAGTTAGAATCATCATACCTGAATCCACTCATTATGCTGCTATGGGCCTGATGACATAGATGTCATTGCTGAGTGATATTGCATTGTACGTAAGTACCACAACTTCTTTATCCATTTTTCGCTTTATGCGATATTGAACTTGTACCGTAAACGAGTTTCTTGTAAACAGAGCCATCCCAAACTTTGGGGTGGCTGTGTCTTTTTGATTTTAATTTCCCTAAGCTGCAGGACCATAAGTGGAAGTGCCCTAGGCTCTGTTGCTTTGTTTTTTAGATGTTTCAGGAAACACCATACACTTCTCCCGAGTGGCTGTTGGCAATTTACATCCCGCCCATCAGCATAACAAGGCTCCCAGTTCTCCATGGCCTGTCCTGCCTTTCTGGATTTTACACTTTTTTCAGATGGCCCTTTTGACGGGGGGGAAGTGAGACTTCATTGTAGTGCAGATTTCCTTTGCAAGCTTGCTTGGTTGGCCAAAAAGGGCGTATGCGTTTTTTCCTGAATATATTCAGGAAAAAACGCATACGCCCTTTTTGGCCAAGTGCATCATTGTCGACCTTCTGCCTCTTTTCCTATGCTTTAAATGCAATTCCAGTCTACCTCCTGAAATCGGTGTCCTGCAATTCTGCCCGGCTTTCAAGTCCTCTTGGCAGCCTTACTTCAGTATATTTTTGGATGATAGCTGTCATTTATAACTCTGCAGGTTTGTGAATTACAGTGCCCCTGAGCTCCTTTCTTCAACTCGCTTTCTTGTGAGCTGGCCGCAACACCGCAGGATTGCTTCAGGCCCTAATCTGGTTCCGGCACGGCACGCTGAGCCTTTGGTTAATTCCTCTTCCTGGTGGGAAATGAGAGTTAAATTTTCCCGTCCAGACACCTCCAGCTAGTCTCTCATTGGTTCTCCCTATTCCTGTTCATCTTCCGCGGAATTTGCAAACTGGGCCAAACAGGAGGTTAAAGGCACTGACTCTCCAAGTCGGGAGAGTGTTAGTAAAGCATCTGGAATGTTGCACCCGAGTACCAGGGGACGAGAACTGAGACATATTTCAACACGTCTCCCGATCACACGGTTGATCATACTCTGGGTTCCACATGCATGTTTTAGCTGAAGGAAGAATCCCTTAAACCTGGAGAGTTGAGACCCGTGGAATGGGTACCATGCAATATGACTTCAAAGGGTCTTCATTTGCTCACCAAAACTCTCCAATCCTATCACTGCTGCGTTTTTGCCCCTGTACTCACGATTGATTCACTTTCAGAGACATAGCAATCCATAGGTTTTAAGATACTTACTAGTCAGGTACATTATTAGGCGTTTAATATGGGGTTTTGAGTCCATTTCGTTGAGCAAGGAGTAGCTCTTGTCTATTACATATTTGGCTTAAGGAACTTTATCTGTGCTCATTTCAATCTCTGGTTTATGCAGCACCCCAACTCACCTTTCCCCTTAAGCAAGCATAAGTTGATTTTCTAAATTTGGGACCATGTTCTGTTTTGAAATTCAGTTCCTGTGTAGCCAAGTTTACATTCCGTGTATTAGTGATATCTTATGATGTTTCTTTTTCTGTGTGACTTATTTCAGTTAGAATCATCATACCTGAATCCACTCATTATGCTGCTATGGGCCTGATGACATAGATGTCATTGCTGAGTGATATTGCATTGTACGTAAGTACCACAACTTCTTTATCCATTTTTCGCTTTATGCGATATTGAACTTGTACCGTAAACGAGTTTCTTGTAAACAGAGCCATCCCAAACTTTGGGGTGGCTGTGTCTTTTTGATTTTAATTTCCCTAAGCTATAGGACCATAAGTGGAAGTGCCCTAGGCTCTGTTGCTTTGTTTTTTAGATGTTTCAGGAAACACCATACACTTCTCCCGAGTGGCTGTTGGCAATTTACATCCCGCCCATCAGCATAACAAGGCTCCCAGTTCTCCATGGCCTGTCCTGCCTTTCTGGATTTTACACTTTTTTCAGATGGCCCTTTTGACGGGGGGGAAGTGAGACTTCATTGTAGTGCAGATTTCCTTTGCAAGCTTGCTTGGTTGTCCAAAAAGGGCGTATGCGTTTTTTCCTGAATATATTCAGGAAAAAACGCATACGCCCTTTTTGGCCAAGTGCATCATTGTCGACCTTCTGCCTCTTTTCCTATGCTTTAAATGCAATTCCAGTCTACCTCCTGAAATCGGTTTCCTGCAATTCTGCCCCGCTTTCAAGTCCTCTTGGCAGCCTTACTTCAGTATATTTTTGGATGATAGCTGTCATTTATAACTCTGCAGGTTTGTGAATTACAGTGCCCCTGAGCTCCTTTCTTCAACTCGCTTTCTTGTGAGCTGGCCGCAACACCGCAGGATTGCTTCAGGCCCTAATCTGGTTCCGGCACGGCACGCTGAGCCTTTGGTTAATTCCTCTTCCTGGTGGGAAATGAGAGTTAAATTTTCCCGTCCAGACACCTCCAGCTAGTCTCTCATTGGTTCTCCCTATTCCTGTTCATCTTCCGCGGAATTTGCAAACTGGGCCAAACAGGAGGTTAAAGGCACTGACTCTCCAAGTCGGGAGAGTGTTAGTAAAGCATCTGGAATGTTGCACCCGAGTACCAGGGGACGAGAACTGAGACATATTTCAACACGTCTCCCGATCACACGGTTGATCATACTCTGGGTTCCACATGCATGTTTTAGCTGAAGGAAGAATCCCTTAAACCTGGAGAGTTGAGACCCGTGGAATGGGTACCATGCAATATGACTTCAAAGGGTCTTCATTTGCTCACCAAAACTCTCCAATCCTATCACTGCTGCGTTTTTGCCCCTGTACTCACGATTGATTCACTTTCAGAGACATAGCAATCCATAGGTTTTAAGATACTTACTAGTCAGGTACATTATTAGGCGTTTAATATGGGGTTTTGAGTCCATTTCGTTGAGCAAGGAGTAGCTCTTGTCTATTACATATTTGGCTTAAGGAACTTTATCTGTGCTCATTTCAATCTCTGGTTTTATGCAGCGCCCCAACTCACCTTTCCCCTTAAGCAAGCATAAGTTGATTTTCTAAATTTGGGACCATGTTCTGTTTTGAAATTCAGTTCCTGTGTAGCCAAGTTTACATTCCGTGTATTAGTGATATCTTATGATGTTTCTTTTTCTGTGTGACTTATTTCAGTTAGAATCATCATACCTGAATCCACTCATTATGCTGCTATGGGCCTGATGACATAGATGTCATTGCTGAGTGATATTGCATTGTACGTAAGTACCACAACTTCTTTATCCATTTTTCGCTTTATGCGATATTGAACTTGTACCGTAAACGAGTTTCTTGTAAACAGAGCCATCCCAAACTTTGGGGTGGCTGTGTCTTTTGGATTTTAATTTCCCTAAGCTATAGGACCATAAGTGGAAGTGCCCTAGGCTCTGTTGCTTTGTTTTTTAGATGTTTCAGGAAACACCATACACTTCTCCCGAGTGGCTGTTGGCAATTTACATCCCGCTCATCAGCATAACAAGGCTCCCAGTTCTCCATGGCCTGTCCTGCCTTTCTGGATTTTACACTTTTTTCAGATGGCCCTTTTGACGGGGGGGAAGTGAGACTTCATTGTAGTGCAGATTTCCTTTGCAAGCTTGCTTGGTTGGCCAAAAAGGGCGTATGCGTTTTTTCCTGAATATATTCAGGAAAAAACGCATACGCCCTTTTTGGCCAAGTGCATCATTGTCGACCTTCTGCCTCTTTTCCTATGCTTTAAATGCAATTCCAGTCTACCTCCTGAAATCGGTTTCCTGCAATTCTGCCCGGCTTTCAAGTCCTCTTGGCAGCCTTACTTCAGTATATTTTTGGATGATAGCTGTCATTTATAACTCTGCAGGTTTGTGAATTACAGTGCCCCTGAGCTCCTTTCTTCAACTCGCTTTCTTGTGAGCTGGCCGCAACACCGCAGGATTGCTTCAGGCCCTAATCTGGTTCCGGCACGGCACGCTGAGCCTTTGGTTAATTCCTCTTCCTGGTGGGAAATGAGAGTTAAATTTTCCCGTCCAGACACCTCCAGCTAGTCTCTCATTGGTTCTCCCTATTCCTGTTCATCTTCCGCGGAATTTGCAAACTGGGCCAAACAGGAGGTTAAAGGCACTGACTCTCCAAGTTGGGAGAGTGTTAGTAAAGCATCTGGAATGTTGCACCCGAGTACCAGGGGACGAGAACTGAGACATATTTCAACACGTCTCCCGATCACACGGTTGATCATACTCTGGGTTCCTCATGCATGTTTTAGCTGAAGGAAGAATCCCTTAAACCTTGAGAGTTGAGACCCGTGGAATGGGTACCAGGCAATATGACTTCAAAGGGTCTTCATTTGCTCACCAAAACTCTCCAATCCTATCACTGCTGCGTTTTTGCCCCTGTACTCACGATTGATTCACTTTCAGAGACATAGCAATCCATAGGTTTTAAGATACTTACTAGTCAGGTACATTATTAGGCGTTTAATATGGGGTTTTGAGTCCATTTCGCTGAGCAAGGAGTAGCTCTTGTCTATTACATATTTGGCTTAAGGAACTTTATCTGTGCTCATTTCAATCTCTTCTTTTATGCAGCACCCCAACTCACCTTTCCCCTTAAGCAAGCATAAGTTGGTTTTCTAAATTTGGGACCATGTTCTGCTTTGAAATTCAGTTCCTGTGTAGCCAAGTTTACATTCCGTGTATTAGTGATATCTTATGATGTTTCTTTTTCTGTGTGACTTATTTCAGTTAGAATCATCATACCTGAATCCACTCATTATGCTGCTATGGGCCTGATGACATAGATGTCATTGCTGAGTGATATTGCATTGTACGTAAGTACCACAACTTCTTTATCCATTTTTCGCTTTATGCGATATTGAACTTGTACTGTAAACGAGTTTCTTGTAAACAGAGCCATCCCAAACTTTGGGGTGGCTGTGTCTTTTTGATTTTAATTTCCCTAAGCTGCAGGACCATAAGTGGAAGTGCCCTAGGCTCTGTTGCTTTGTTTTTTAGATGTTTCAGGAAACACCATACACTTCTCCCGAGTGGCTGTTGGCAATTTACATCCCGCCCATCAGCATAACAAGGCTCCCAGTTCTCCATGGCCTGTCCTGCCTTTCTGGATTTTACACTTTTTTCAGATGGCCCTTTTGACGGGGGGGAAGTGAGACTTCATTTTAGTGCAGATTTCCTTTGCAAGCTTGCTTGGTTGGCCAAAAAGGGCGTATGCGTTTTTTCCTGAATATATTCAGGAAAAAACGCATACGCCCTTTTTGGCCAAGTGCATCATTGTCGACCTTCTGCCTCTTTTCCTATGCTTTAAATGCAATTCCAGTCTACCTCCTGAAATCGGTTTCCTGCAATTCTGCCCGGCTTTCAAGTCCTCTTGGCAGCCTTACTTCAGTATATTTTTGGATGATAGCTGTCATTTATAACTCTGCAGGTTTGTGAATTACAGTGCCCCTGAGCTCCTTTCTTCAACTCGCTTTCTTGTGAGCTGGCCGCAACACCGCAGGATTGCTTCAGGCCCTAATCTTGTTCCGGCACGGCACGCTGAGCCTTTGGTTAATTCCTCTTTCTGGTGGGAAATGAGAGTTAAATTTTCCCGTCCAGACACCTCCAGCTAGTCTCTCATTGGTTCTCCCTATTCCTGTTCATCTTCCGCGGAATTTGCAAACTGGGCCAAACAGGAGGTTAAAGGCACTGACTCTCCAAGTCGGGAGAGTGTTAGTAAAGCATCTGGAATGTTGCACCCGAGTACCAGGGGACGAGAACTGAGACATATTTCAACACGTCTCCCGATCACACGGTTGATCATACTCTGGGTTCCACATGCATGTTTTAGCTGAAGGAAGAATCCCTTAAACCTGGAGAGTTGAGACCCGTGGAATGGGTACCAGGCAATATGACTTCAAAGGGTCTTCATTTGCTCACCAAAACTCTCCAATCCTATCACTGCTGCGTTTTTGCCCCTGTACTCACGATTGATTCACTTTCAGAGACATAGCAATCCATAGGTTTTAAGATACTTACTAGTCAGGTACATTATTAGGCGTTTAATATGGGGTTTTGAGTCCATTTCGTTGAGCAAGGAGTAGCTCTTGTCTATTACATATTTGGCTTAAGGAACTTTATCTGTGCTCATTTCAATCTCTGGTTTTATACAGCACCCCAACTCACCTTTCCCCTTAAGCAAGCATAAGTTGGTTTTCTAAATTTGGGACCATGTTCTGTTTTGAAATTCAGTTCCTGTGTAGCCAAGTTTACATTCCGTGTATTAGTGATATCTTATGATGTTTCTTTTTCTGTGTGACTTATTTCAGTTAGAATCATCATACCTGAATCCACTCATTATGCTGCTATGGGCCTGATGACATAGATGTCATTGCTGAGTGATATTGCATTGTACGTAAGTACCACAACTTCTTTATCCATTTTTCGCTTTATGCGATATTGAACTTGTACCGTAAACGAGTTTCTTGTAAACAGAGCCATCCCAAACTTTGGGGTGGCTGTGTCTTTTTGATTTTAATTTCCCTAAGCTATAGTACCATAAGTGGAAGTGCCCTAGGCTCTGTTGCTTTGTTTTTTAGATGTTTCAGGAAACACCATACACTTCTCCCGAGTGGCTGTTGGCAATTTACATCCCGCCCATCAGCATAACAAGGCTCCCAGTTCTCCATGGCCTGTCCTGCCTTTCTGGATTTTACACTTTTTTCAGATGGCCCTTTTGACGGGGGGGAAGTGAGACTTCATTGTAGTGCAGATTTCCTTTGCAAGCTTGCTTGGTTGGCCAAAAAGGGCGTATGCGTTTTTTCCTGAATATATTCAGGAAAAAACGCATACGCCCTTTTTGGCCAAGTGCATCATTGTCGACCTTCTGCCTCTTTTCCTATGCTTTAAATGCAATTCCAGTCTACCTCCTGAAATCGGTTTCAGGCAATTCTGCCCGACTTTCAAGTCCTCTTGGCAGCCTTACTTCAGTATATTTTTGGATGATAGCTGTCATTTATAACTCTGCAGGTTTGTGAATTACAGTGCCCCTGAGCTCCTTTCTTCAACTCGCTTTCTTGTGAGCTGGCCGCAACACCGCAGGATTGCTTCAGGCCCTAATCTGGTTCCGGCACGGCACGCTGAGCCTTTGGTTAATTCCTCTTCCTGGTGGGAAATGAGAGTTAAATTTTCCCGTCCAGACACCTCCAGCTAGTCTCTCATTGGTTCTCCCTATTCCTGTTCATCTTCCGCGGAATTTGCAAACTGGGCCAAACAGGAGGTTAAAGGCACTGACTCTCCAAGTCGGGAGAGTGTTAGTAAAGCATCTGGAATGTTGCACCCGAGTACCAGGGGACGAGAACTGAGACATATTTCAACACGTCTCCCGATCACACGGTTGATCATACTCTGGGTTCCACATGCATGTTTTAGCTGAAGGAAGAATCCCTTAAACCTGGAGAGTTGAGACCCGTGGAATGGGTACCAGGCAATATGACTTCAAAGGGTCTTCATTTGCTCACCAAAACTCTCCAATCCTATCACTGCTGCGTTTTTGCCCCTGTACTCACGATTGATTCACTTTCAGAGACATAGCAATCCATAGGTTTTAAGATACTTACTAGTCAGGTACATTCTTAGGCGTTTAATATGGGGTTTTGAGTCCATTTCGTTGAGCAAGGAGTAGCTCTTGTCTATTACATATTTGGCTTAAGGAACTTTATCTGTGCTCATTTCAATCTCTGGTTTTATGCAGCACCCCAACTCACCTTTCCCCTTAAGCAAGCATAAGTTGATTTTCTAAATTTGGGACCATGTTCTGTTTTGAAATTCAGTTCCTGTGTAGCCAAGTTTACATTCCGTGTATTAGTGATATCTTATGATGTTTCTTTTTCTGTGTGACTTATTTCAGTTAGAATCATCATACCTGAATCCACTCATTATGCTGCTATGGGCCTGATGACATAGATGTCATTGCTGAGTGATATTGCATTGTACGTAAGTACCACAACTTCTTTATCCATTTTTCGCTTTATGCGATATTGAACTTGTACCGTAAACGAGTTTCTTGTAAACAGAGCCATCCCAAACTTTGGGGTGGCTGTGTCTTTTTGATTTTAATTTCCCTAAGCTGCAGGACCATAAGTGGAAGTGCCCTAGGCTCTGTTGCTTTGTTTTTTAGATGTTTCAGGAAACACCATACACTTCTCCCGAGTGGCTGTTGGCAATTTACATCCCGCCCATCAGCATAACAAGGCTCCCAGTTCTCCATGGCCTGTCCTGCCTTTCTGGATTTTACACTTTTTTCAGATGGCCCTTTTGACGGGGGGGAAGTGAGACTTCATTGTAGTGCAGATTTCCTTTGCAAGCTTGCTTGGTTGGCCAAAAAGGGCGTATGCGTTTTTTCCTGAATATATTCAGGAAAAAACGCATACGCCCTTTTTGGCCAAGTGCATCATTGTCGACCTTCTGCCTCTTTTCCTATGCTTTAAATGCAATTCCAGTCTACCTCCTGAAATCGGTGTCCTGCAATTCTGCCCGGCTTTCAAGTCCTCTTGGCAGCCTTACTTCAGTATATTTTTGGATGATAGCTGTCATTTATAACTCTGCAGGTTTGTGAATTACAGTGCCCCTGAGCTCCTTTCTTCAACTCGCTTTCTTGTGAGCTGGCCGCAACACCGCAGGATTGCTTCAGGCCCTAATCTGGTTCCGGCACGGCACGCTGAGCCTTTGGTTAATTCCTCTTCCTGGTGGGAAATGAGAGTTAAATTTTCCCGTCCAGACACCTCCAGCTAGTCTCTCATTGGTTCTCCCTATTCCTGTTCATCTTCCGCGGAATTTGCAAACTGGGCCAAACAGGAGGTTAAAGGCACTGACTCTCCAAGTCGGGAGAGTGTTAGTAAAGCATCTGGAATGTTGCACCCGAGTACCAGGGGACGAGAACTGAGACATATTTCAACACGTCTCCCGATCACACGGTTGATCATACTCTGGGTTCCACATGCATGTTTTAGCTGAAGGAAGAATCCCTTAAACCTGGAGAGTTGAGACCCGTGGAATGGGTACCATGCAATATGACTTCAAAGGGTCTTCATTTGCTCACCAAAACTCTCCAATCCTATCACTGCTGCGTTTTTGCCCCTGTACTCACGATTGATTCACTTTCAGAGACATAGCAATCCATAGGTTTTAAGATACTTACTAGTCAGGTACATTATTAGGCGTTTAATATGGGGTTTTGAGTCCATTTCGTTGAGCAAGGAGTAGCTCTTGTCTATTACATATTTGGCTTAAGGAACTTTATCTGTGCTCATTTCAATCTCTGGTTTATGCAGCACCCCAACTCACCTTTCCCCTTAAGCAAGCATAAGTTGATTTTCTAAATTTGGGACCATGTTCTGTTTTGAAATTCAGTTCCTGTGTAGCCAAGTTTACATTCCGTGTATTAGTGATATCTTATGATGTTTCTTTTTCTGTGTGACTTATTTCAGTTAGAATCATCATACCTGAATCCACTCATTATGCTGCTATGGGCCTGATGACATAGATGTCATTGCTGAGTGATATTGCATTGTACGTAAGTACCACAACTTCTTTATCCATTTTTCGCTTTATGCGATATTGAACTTGTACCGTAAACGAGTTTCTTGTAAACAGAGCCATCCCAAACTTTGGGGTGGCTGTGTCTTTTTGATTTTAATTTCCCTAAGCTATAGGACCATAAGTGGAAGTGCCCTAGGCTCTGTTGCTTTGTTTTTTAGATGTTTCAGGAAACACCATACACTTCTCCCGAGTGGCTGTTGGCAATTTACATCCCGCCCATCAGCATAACAAGGCTCCCAGTTCTCCATGGCCTGTCCTGCCTTTCTGGATTTTACACTTTTTTCAGATGGCCCTTTTGACGGGGGGGAAGTGAGACTTCATTGTAGTGCAGATTTCCTTTGCAAGCTTGCTTGGTTGGCCAAAAAGGGCGTATGCGTTTTTTCCTGAATATATTCAGGAAAAAACGCATACGCCCTTTTTGGCCAAGTGCATCATTGTCGACCTTCTGCCTCTTTTCCTATGCTTTAAATGCAATTCCAGTCTACCTCCTGAAATCGGTTTCCTGCAATTCTGCCCCGCTTTCAAGTCCTCTTGGCAGCCTTACTTCAGTATATTTTTGGATGATAGCTGTCATTTATAACTCTGCAGGTTTGTGAATTACAGTGCCCCTGAGCTCCTTTCTTCAACTCGCTTTCTTGTGAGCTGGCCGCAACACCGCAGGATTGCTTCAGGCCCTAATCTGGTTCCGGCACGGCACGCTGAGCCTTTGGTTAATTCCTCTTCCTGGTGGGAAATGAGAGTTAAATTTTCCCGTCCAGACACCTCCAGCTAGTCTCTCATTGGTTCTCCCTATTCCTGTTCATCTTCCGCGGAATTTGCAAACTGGGCCAAACAGGAGGTTAAAGGCACTGACTCTCCAAGTCGGGAGAGTGTTAGTAAAGCATCTGGAATGTTGCACCCGAGTACCAGGGGACGAGAACTGAGACATATTTCAACACGTCTCCCGATCACACGGTTGATCATACTCTGGGTTCCACATGCATGTTTTAGCTGAAGGAAGAATCCCTTAAACCTGGAGAGTTGAGACCCGTGGAATGGGTACCATGCAATATGACTTCAAAGGGTCTTCATTTGCTCACCAAAACTCTCCAATCCTATCACTGCTGCGTTTTTGCCCCTGTACTCACGATTGATTCACTTTCAGAGACATAGCAATCCATAGGTTTTAAGATACTTACTAGTCAGGTACATTATTAGGTGTTTAATATGGGGTTTTGAGTCCATTTCGTTGAGCAAGGAGTAGCTCTTGTCTATTACATATTTGGCTTAAGGAACTTTATCTGTGCTCATTTCAATCTCTGGTTTTATGCAGCACCCCAACTCACCTTTCCCCTTAAGCAAGCATAAGTTGGTTTTCTAAATTTGGGACCATGTTCTGTTTTGAAATTCAGTTCCTGTGTAGCCAAGTTTACATTCCGTGTATTAGTGATATCTTATGATGTTTCTTTTTCTGTGTGACTTATTTCAGTTAGAATCATCATACCTGAATCCACTCATTATGCTGCTATGGGCCTGATGACATAGATGTCATTGCTGAGTGATATTGCATTGTACGTAAGTACCACAACTTCTTTATCCATTTTTCGCTTTATGCGATATTGAACTTGTACCGTAAACGAGTTTCTTGTAAACAGAGCCATCCCAAACTTTGGGGTGGCTGTGTCTTTTGGATTTTAATTTCCCTAAGCTATAGGACCATAAGTGGAAGTGCCCTAGGCTCTGTTGCTTTGTCTTTTAGATGTTTCAGGAAACACCATACACTTCTCCCAAGTGGCTGTTGGCAATTTACATCCCGCCCATCAGCATAACAAGGCTCCCAGTTCTCCATGGCCTGTCCTGGCTTTCTGGATTTTACACTTTTTTCAGATGGCCCTTTTGACGGGGGGGAAGTGAGACTTCATTGTAGTGCAGATTTCCTTTGCAAGCTTGCTTGGTTGGCCAAAAAGGGCGTATGCGTTTTTTCCTGAATATATTCAGGAAAAAACGCATACGCCCTTTTTGGCCAAGTGCATCATTGTCGACCTTCTGCCTCTTTTCCTATGCTTTAAATGCAATTCCAGTCTACCTCCTGAAATCGGTTTCCTGCAATTCTGCCCGGCTTTCAAGTCCTCTTGGCAGCCTTACTTCAGTATATTTTTGGATGATAGCTGTCATTTATAACTCTGCAGGTTTGTGAATTACAGTGCCCCTGAGCTCCTTTCTTCAACTCGCTTTCTTGTGAGCTGGCCGCAACACCGCAGGATTGCTTCAGGCCCTAATCTGGTTCCGGCACGGCACGCTGAGCCTTTGGTTAATTCCTCTTCCTGGTGGGAAATGAGAGTTAAATTTTCCCGTCCAGACACCTCCAGCTAGTCTCTCATTGGTTCTCCCTATTCCTGTTCATCTTCCGCGGAATTTGCAAACTGGGCCAAACAGGAGGTAAAAGGCACTGACTCTCCAAGTCGGGAGAGTGTTAGTAAAGCATCTGGAATGTTGCACCCGAGTACCAGGGGACGAGAACTGAGACATATTTCAACACGTCTCCCGATCACACGGTTGATCATACTCTGGGTTCCACATGCATGTTTTAGCTGAAGGAAGAATCCCTTAAACCTGGAGAGTTGAGACCCGTGGAATGGGTACCAGGCAATATGACTTCAAAGGGTCTTCATTTGCTCACCAAAACTCTCCAATCCTATCACTGCTGCGTTTTTGCCCCTGTACTCACGATTGATTCACTTTCAGAGACATAGCAATCCATAGGTTTTAAGATACTTACTAGTCAGGTACATTATTAGGCGTTTAATATGGGGTTTTGAGTCCATTTCGTTGAGCAAGGAGTAGCTCTTGTCTATTACATATTTGGCTTAAGGAACTTTATCTGTGCTCATTTCAATCTCTGGTTTTATGCAGCACCCCAACTCACCTTTCCCCTTAAGCAAGCATAAGTTGGTTTTCTAAATTTGGGACCATGTTCTGTTTTGAAATTCAGTTCCTGTGTAGCCAAGTTTACATTCCGTGTATTAGTGATATCTTATGATGTTTCTTTTTCTGTGTGACTTATTTCAGTTAGAATCATCATACCTGAATCCACTCATTATGCTGCTATGGGCCTGATGACATAGATGTCATTGCTGAGTGATATTGCATTGTACGTAAGTACCACAACTTCTTTATCCATTTTTCGCTTTATGCGATATTGAACTTGTACCGTAAACGAGTTTCTTGTAAACAGAGCCATCCCAAACTTTGGGGTGGCTGTGTCTTTTTGATTTTAATTTCCCTAAGCTGCAGGACCATAAGTGGAAGTGCCCTAGGCTCTGTTGCTTTGTTTTTTAGATGTTTCAGGAAACACCATACACTTCTCCCGAGTGGCTGTTGGCAATTTACATCCCGCCCATCAGCATAACAAGGCTCCCAGTTCTCCATGGCCTGTCCTGCCTTTCTGGATTTTACACTTTTTTCAGATGGCCCTTTTGACGGGGGGGAAGTGAGACTTCATTGTAGTGCAGATTTCCTTTGCAAGCTTGCTTGGTTGGCCAAAAAGGGCGTATGCGTTTTTTCCTGAATATATTCAGGAAAAAACGCATACGCCCTTTTTGGCCAAGTGCATCATTGTCGACCTTCTGCCTCTTTTCCTATGCTTTAAATGCAATTCCAGTCTACCTCCTGAAATCGGTTTCCTGCAATTCTGCCCGGCTTTCAAGTCCTCTTGGCAGCCTTACTTCAGTATATTTTTGGATGATAGCTGTCATTTATAACTCTGCAGGTTTGTGAATTACAGTGCCCCTGAGCTCCTTTCTTCAACTCGCTTTCTTGTGAGCTGGCCGCAACACCGCAGGATTGCTTCAGGCCCTAATCTGGTTCCGGCACGGCACGCTGAGCCTTTGGTTAATTCCTCTTCCTGGTGGGAAATGAGAGTTAAATTTTCCCGTCCAGACACCTCCAGCTAGTCTCTCATTGGTTCTCCCTATTCCTGTTCATCTTCCGCGGAATTTGCAAACTGGGCCAAACAGGAGGTTAAAGGCACTGACTCTCCAAGTCGGGAGAGTGTTAGTAAAGCATCTGGAATGTTGCACCCGAGTACCAGGGGACGAGAACTGAGACATATTTCAACACGTCTCCCGATCACACGGTTGATCATACTCTGGGTTCCACATGCATGTTTTAGCTGAAGGAAGAATCCCTTAAACCTGGAGAGTTGAGACCCGTGGAATGGGTACCAGGCAATATGACTTCAAAGGGTCTTCATTTGCTCACCAAAACTCTCCAATCCTATCACTGCTGCGTTTTTGCCCCTGTACTCACGATTGATTCACTTTCAGAGACATAGCAATCCATAGGTTTTAAGATACTTACTAGTCAGGTACATTATTAGGCGTTTAATATGGGGTTTTGAGTCCATTTCGTTGAGCAAGGAGTAGCTCTTGTCTATTACATATTTGGCTTAAGGAACTTTATCTGTGCTCATTTCAATCTCTGGTTTTATGCAGCACCCCAACTCACCTTTCCCCTTAAGCAAGCATAAGTTGGTTTTCTAAATTTGGGACCATGTTCTGTTTTGAAATTCAGTTCCTGTGTAGCCAAGTTTACATTCCGTGTATTAGTGATATCTTATGATGTTTCTTTTTCTGTGTGACTTATTTCAGTTAGAATCATCATACCTGAATCCACTCATTATGCTGCTATGGGCCTGATGACATAGATGTCATTGCTGAGTGATATTGCATTGTACGTAAGTACCACAACTTCTTTATCCATTTTTCGCTTTATGCGATATTGAACTTGTACCGTAAACGAGTTTCTTGTAAACAGAGCCATCCCAAACTTTGGGGTGGCTGTGTCTTTTTGATTTTAATTTCCCTAAGCTGCAGGACCATAAGTGGAAGTGCCCTAGGCTCTGTTGCTTTGTTTTTTAGATGTTTCAGAAAACACCATACACTTCTCCCGAGTGGCTGTTGGCAATTTACATCCCGCCCATCAGCATAACAAGGCTCCCAGTTCTCCATGGCCTGTCCTGCCTTTCTGGATTTTACACTTTTTTCAGATGGCCCTTTTGACGGGGGGGAAGTGAGACTTCATTTTAGTGCAGATTTCCTTTGCAAGCTTGCTTGGTTGGCCAAAAAGGGCGTATGCGTTTTTTCCTGAATATATTCAGGAAAAAACGCATACGCCCTTTTTGGCCAAGTGCATCATTGTCGACCTTCTGCCTCTTTTCCTATGCTTTAAATGCAATTCCAGTCTACCTCCTGAAATCGGTTTCCTGCAATTCTGCCCGGCTTTCAAGTCCTCTTGTCAGCCTTACTTCAGTATATTTTTGGATGATAGCTGTCATTTATAACTCTGCAGGTTTGTGAATTACAGTGCCCCTGAGCTCCTTTCTTCAACTCGCTTTCTTGTGAGCTGGCCGCAACACCGCAGGATTGCTTCAGGCCCTAATCTGGTTCCGGCACGGCACGCTGAGCCTTTGGTTAATTCCTCTTCCTGGTGGGAAATGAGAGTTAAATTTTCCCGTCCAGACACCTCCAGCTAGTCTCTCATTGGTTCTCCCTATTCCTGTTCATCTTCCGCGGAATTTGCAAACTGGGCCAAACAGGAGGTTAAAGGCACTGACTCTCCAAGTCGGGAGAGTGTTAGTAAAGCATCTGGAATGTTGCACCCGAGTACCAGGGGACGAGAACTGAGACATATTTCAACACGTCTCCCGATCACACGGTTGATCATACTCTGGGTTCCACATGCATGTTTTAGCTGAAGGAAGAATCCCTTAAACCTGGAGAGTTGAGACCCGTGGAATGGGTACCAGGCAATATGACTTCAAAGGGTCTTCATTTGCTCACCAAAACTCTCCAATCCTATCACTGCTGCGTTTTTGCCCCTGTACTCACGATTGATTCACTTTCAGAGACATAGCAATCCATAGGTTTTAAGATACTTACTAGTCAGGTACATTATTAGGCGTTTAATATGGGGTTTTGAGTCCATTTCGTTGAGCAAGGAGTAGCTCTTGTCTATTACATATTTGGCTTAAGGAACTTTATCTGTGCTCATTTCAATCTCTGGTTTTATGCAGCACCCCAACTCACCTTTCCCCTTAAGCAAGCATAAGTTGGTTTTCTAAATTTGGGACCATGTTCTGTTTTGAAATTCAGTTCCTGTGTAGCCAAGTTTACATTCCGTGTATTAGTGATATCTTATGATGTTTCTTTTTCTGTGTGACTTATTTCAGTTAGAATCATCATACCTGAATCCACTCATTATGCTGCTATGGGCCTGATGACATAGATGTCATTGCTGAGTGATATTGCATTGTACGTAAGTACCACAACTTCTTTATCCATTTTTCGCTTTATGCGATATTGAACTTGTACCGTAAAGGAGTTTCTTGTAAACAGAGCCATCCCAAACTTTGGGGTGGCTGTGTCTTTTTGATTTTAATTTCCCTAAGCTATAGGACCATAAGTGGAAGTGCCCTAGGCTCTGTTGCTTTGTTTTTTAGATGTTTCAGGAAACACCATACACTTCTCCCGAGTGGCTGTTGGCAATTTACATCCCGCCCATCAGCATAACAAGGCTCCCAGTTCTCCATGGCCTGTCCTGCCTTTCTGGATTTTACACTTTTTTCAGATGGCCCTTTTGACGGGGGGGAAGTGAGACTTCATTGTAGTGCAGATTTCCTTTGCAAGCTTGCTTGGTTGGCCAAAAAGGGCGTATGCGTTTTTTCCTGAATATATTCAGGAAAAAACGCATACGCCCTTTTTGGCCAAGTGCATCATTGTCGACCTTCTGCCTCTTTTCCTATGCTTTAAATGCAATTCCAGTCTACCTCCTGAAATCGGTTTCCTGCAATTCTGCCCGGCTTTCAAGTCCTCTTGGCAGCCTTACTTCAGTATATTTTTGGATGATAGCTGTCATTTATAACTCTGCAGGTTTGTGAATTACAGTGCCCCTGAGCTCCTTTCTTCAACTCGCTTTCTTGTGAGCTGGCCGCAACACCGCAGGATTGCTTCAGGCCCTAATCTGGTTCCGGCATGGCACGCTGAGCCTTTGGTTGATTCCTCTTTCTGGTGGGAAATGAGAGTTAAATTTTCCCGTGCAGACACCTCCAGCTAGTCTCTCATTGGTTCTCCCTATTCCTGTTCATCTTCCGCGGAATTTGCAAACTGGGCCAAACAGGAGGTTAAAGGCACTGACTCTCCAAGTCGGGAGAGTGTTAGTAAAGCATCTGGAATGTTGCACCCGAGTACCAGGGGACGAGAACTGAGACATATTTCAACACGTCTCCCGATCACACGGTTGATCATACTCTGGGTTCCACATGCATGTTTTAGCTGAAGGAAGAATCCCTTAAACCTGGAGAGTTGAGACCCGTGGAATGGGTACCATGCAATATGACTTCAAAGGGTCTTCATTTGCTCACCAAAACTCTCCAATCCTATCACTGCTGCGTTTTTGCCCCTGTACTCACGATTGATTCACTTTCAGAGACATAGCAATCCATAGGTTTTAAGATACTTACTAGTCAGGTACATTATTAGGCGTTTAATATGGGGTTTTGAGTCCATTTCGTTGAGCAAGGAGTAGCTCTTGTCTATTACATATTTGGCTTAAGGAACTTTATCTGTGCTCATTTCAATCTCTGGTTTTATGCAGCACCCCAACTCACCTTTCCCCTTAAGCAAGCATAAGTTGGTTTTCTAAATTTGGGACCATGTTCTGTTTTGAAATTCAGTTCCTGTGTAGCCAAGTTTACATTCCGTGTATTAGTGATATCTTATGATGTTTCTTTTTCTGTGTGACTTATTTCAGTTAGAATCATCATACCTGAATCCACTCATTATGCTGCTATGGGCCTGATGACATAGATGTCATTGCTGAGTGATATTGCATTGTACGTAAGTACCACAACTTCTTTATCCATTTTTCGCTTTATGCGATATTGAACTTGTACCGTAAACGAGTTTCTTGTAAACAGAGCCATCCCAAACTTTGGGGTGGCTGTCTTTTTGATTTTAATTTCCCTAAGCTGCAGGACCATAAGTGGAAGTGCCCTAGGCTCTGTTGCTTTGTTTTTTAGATGTTTCAGGAAACACCATACACTTCTCCCGAGTGGCTGTTGGCAATTTACATCCCGCCCATCAGCATAACAAGGCTCCCAGTTCTCCATGGCCTGTCCTGCCTTTCTGGATTTTACACTTTTTTCAGATGGCCCTTTTGACGGGGGGGAAGTGAGACTTCATTGTAGTGCAGATTTCCTTTGCAAGCTTGCTTGGTTGGCCAAAAAGGGCGTATGCGTTTTTTCCTGAATATATTCAGGAAAAAACGCATACGCCCTTTTTGGCCAAGTGCATCATTGTCGACCTTCTGCCTCTTTTCCTATGCTTTAAATGCAATTCCAGTCTACCTCCTGAAATCGGTTTCCTGCAATTCTGCCCGGCTTTCAAGTCCTCTTGGCAGCCTTACTTCAGTATATTTTTGGATGATAGCTGTCATTTATAACTCTGCAGGTTTGTGAATTACAGTGCCCCTGAGCTCCTTTCTTCAACTCGCTTTCTTGTGAGCTGGCCGCAACACCGCAGGATTGCTTCAGGCCCTAATCTGGTTCCGGCACGGCACGCTGAGCCTTTGGTTAATTCCTCTTCCTGGTGGGAAATGAGAGTTAAATTTTCCCGTCCAGACACCTCCAGCTAGTCTCTCATTGGTTCTCCCTATTCCTGTTCATCTTCCGCGGAATTTGCAAACTGGGCCAAACAGGAGGTTAAAGGCACTGACTCTCCAAGTCGGGAGAGTGTTAGTAAAGCATCTGGAATGTTGCACCCGAGTACCAGGGGACGAGAACTGAGACATATTTCAACACGTCTCCCGATCACACGGTTGATCATACTCTGGGTTCCACATGCATGTTTTAGCTGAAGGAAGAATCCCTTAAACCTGGAGAGTTGAGACCCGTGGAATGGGTACCATGCAATATGACTTCAAAGGGTCTTCATTTGCTCACCAAAACTCTCCAATCCTATCACTGCTGCATTTTTGCCCCTGTACTCACGATTGATTCACTTTCAGAGACATAGCAATCCATAGGTTTTAAGATACTTACTAATCAGGTACATTATTAGGTGTTTAATATGGGGTTTTGAGTCCATTTCGTTGAGCAAGGAGTAGCTCTTGTCTATTACATATTTGGCTTAAGGAACTTTATCTGTGCTCATTTCAATCTCTGGTTTTATGCAGCACCCCAACTCACCTTTCCCCTTAAGCAAGCATAAGTTGGTTTTCTAAATTTGGGACCATGTTGTGTTTTGAAATTCAGTTCCTGTGTAGCCAAGTTTACATTCCGTGTATTAGTGATATCTTATGATGTTTCTTTTTCTGTGTGACTTATTTCAGTTAGAATCATCATACCTGAATCCACTCATTATGCTGCTATGGGCCTGATGACATAGATGTCATTGCTGAGTGATATTGCATTGTACGTAAGTACCACAACTTCTTTATCCATTTTTCGCTTTATGCGATATTGAACTTGTACCGTAAACGAGTTTCTTGTAAACAGAGCCATCCCAAACTTTGGGGTGGCTGTGTCTTTTTGATTTTAATTTCCCTAAGCTATAGGACCATAAGTGGAAGTGCCCTAGGCTCTGTTGCTTTGTTTTTTAGATGTTTCAGGAAACACCATACACTTCTCCCGAGTGGCTGTTGGCAATTTACATCCCGCCCATCAGCATAACAAGGCTCCCAGTTCTCCATGGCCTGTCCTGCCTTTCTGGATTTTACACTTTTTTCAGATGGCCCTTTTGACGGGGGGGAAGTGAGACTTCATTGTAGTGCAGATTTCCTTTGCAAGCTTGCTTGGTTGGCCAAAAAGGGCGTATGCGTTTTTTCCTGAATATATTCAGGAAAAAACGCATACGCCCTTTTTGGCCAAGTGCATCATTGTCGACCTTCTGCCTCTTTTCCTATGCTTTAAATGCAATTCCAGTCTACCTCCTGAAATCGGTTTCCTGCAATTCTGCCCGGCTTTCAAGTCCTCTTGGCAGCCTTACTTCAGTATATTTTTGGATGATAGCTGTCATTTATAACTCTGCAGGTTTGTGAATTACAGTGCCCCTGAGCTCCTTTCTTCAACTCGCTTTCTTGTGAGCTGGCCGCAACACCGCAGGATTGCTTCAGGCCCTAATCTGGTTCCGGCATGGCACGCTGAGCCTTTGGTTGATTCCTCTTCCTGGTGGGAAATGAGAGTTAAATTTTCCCGTCCAGACACCTCCAGCTAGTCTCTCATTGGTTCTCCCTATTCCTGTTCATCTTCCGCGGAATTTGCAAACTGGGCCAAACAGGAGGTTAAAGGCACTGACTCTCCAAGTCGGGAGAGTGTTAGTAAAGCATCTGGAATGTTGCACCCGAGTACCAGGGGATGAGAACTGAGACATATTTCAACACGTCTCCCGATCACACGGTTGATCATACTCTGGGTTCCACATGCATGTTTTAGCTGAAGGAAGAATCCCTTAAACCTGGAGAGTTGAGACCCGTGGAATGGGTACCATGCAATATGACTTCAAAGGGTCTTCATTTGCTCACCAAAACTCTCCAATCCTATCACTGCTGCGTTTTTGCCCCTGTACTCACGATTGATTCACTTTCAGAGACATAGCAATCCATAGGTTTTAAGATACTTACTAGTCAGGTACATTATTAGGCGTTTAATATGGGGTTTTGAGTCCATTTCGTTGAGCAAGGAGTAGCTCTTGTCTATTACATATTTGGCTTAAGGAACTTTATCTGTGCTCATTTCAATCTCTGGTTTTATGCAGCACCCCAACTCACCTTTCCCCTTAAGCAAGCATAAGTTGGTTTTCTAAATTTGGGACCATGTTCTGTTTTGAAATTCAGTTCCTGTGTAGCCAAGTTTACATTCCGTGTATTAGTGATATCTTATGATGTTTCTTTTTCTGTGTGACTTATTTTAGTTAGAATCATCATACCTGAATCCACTCATTATGCTGCTATGGGCCTGATGACATAGATGTCATTGCTGAGTGATATTGCATTGTACGTAAGTACCACAACTTCTTTATCCATTTTTCGCTTTATGCGATATTGAACTTGTACCGTAAACGAGTTTCTTGTAAACAGAGCCATCCCAAACTTTGGGGTGGCTGTGTCTTTTTGATTTTAATTTCCCTAAGCTGCAGGACCATAAGTGGAAGTGCCCTAGGCTCTGTTGCTTTGTTTTTTAGATGTTTCAGGAAACACCATACACTTCTCCCGAGTGGCTGTTGGCAATTTACATCCCGCCCATCAGCATAACAAGGCTCCCAGTTCTCCATGGCCTGTCCTGCCTTTCTGGATTTTACACTTTTTTCAGATGGCCCTTTTGACGGGGGGGAAGTGAGACTTCATTGTAGTGCAGATTTCCTTTGCAAGCTTGCTTGGTTGGCCAAAAAGGGCGTACGCGTTTTTTCCTGAATATATTCAGGAAAAAACGCATACGCCCTTTTTGGCCAAGTGCATCATTGTCGACCTTCTGCCTCTTTTCCTATGCTTTAAATGCAATTCCAGTCTACCTCCTGAAATCGGTTTCCTGCAATTCTGCCCGGCTTTCAAGTCCTCTTGGCAGCCTTACTTCAGTATATTTTTGGATGATAGCTGTCATTTATAACTCTGCAGGTTTGTGAATTACAGTGCCCCTGAGCTCCTTTCTTCAACTCGCTTTCTTGTGAGCTGGCCGCAACAGTGCAGGATTGCTTCAGGCCCTAATCTGGTTCCGGCACGGCACGCTGAGCCTTTGGTTAATTCCTCTTCCTGGTGGGAAATGAGAGTTAAATTTTCCCGTCCAGACACCTCCAGCTAGTCTCTCATTGTTTCTCCCTATTCCTGTTCATCTTCCGCGGAATTTGCAAACTGGGCCAAACAGGAGGTTAAAGGCACTGACTCTCCAAGTCGGGAGAGTGTTAGTAAAGCATCTGGAATGTTGCACCCGAGTACCAGGGGACGAGAACTGAGACATATTTCAACACGTCTCCCGATCACACGGTTGATCATACTCTGGGTTCCACATGCATGTTTTAGCGGAAGGAAGAATCCCTTAAACCTGGAGAGTTGAGACCCGTGGAATGGGTACCATGCAATATGACTTCAAAGGGTCTTCATTTGCTCACCAAAACTCTCCAATCCTATCACTGCTGCGTTTTTGCCCCTGTACTCACGATTGATTCACTTTCAGAGACATAGCAATCCATAGGTTTTAAGATACTTACTAGTCAGGTACATTATTAGGCGTTTAATATGGGGTTTTGAGTCCATTTCGTTGAGCAAGGAGTAGCTCTTGTCTATTACATATTTGGCTTAAGGAACTTTATCTGTGCTCATTTCAATCTCTGGTTTTATGCAGCACCCCAACTCACCTTTCCCCTTAAGCAAGCATAAGTTGGTTTTCTAAATTTGGGACCATGTTCTGTTTTGAAATTCAGTTCCTGTGTAGCCAAGTTTACATTCCGTGTATTAGTGATATCTTATGATGTTTCTTTTTCTGTGTGACTTATTTCAGTTAGAATCATCATACCTGAATCCACTCATTATGCTGCTATGGGCCTGATGACATAGATGTCATTGCTGAGTGATATTGCATTGTACGTAAGTACCACAACTTCTTTATCCATTTTTCGCTTTATGCGATATTGAACTTGTACCGTAAACGAGTTTCTTGTAAACAGAGCCATCCCAAACTTTGGGGTGGCTGTGTCTTTTTGATTTTAATTTCCCTAAGCTGCAGGACCATAAGTGGAAGTGCCCTAGGCTCTGTTGCTTTGTTTTTTAGATGTTTCAGGAAACACCATACACTTCTCCCGAGTGGCTGTTGGCAATTTACATCCCGCCCATCAGCATAACAAGGCTCCCAGTTCTCCATGGCCTGTCCTGCCTTTCTGGATTTTACACTTTTTTCAGATGGCCCTTTTGACGGGGGGGAAGTGAGACTTCATTGTAGTGCAGATTTCCTTTGCAAGCTTGCTTGGTTGGCCAAAAAGGGCGTACGCGTTTTTTCCTGAATATATTCAGGAAAAAACGCATACGCCCTTTTTGGCCAAGTGCATCATTGTCGACCTTCTGCCTCTTTTCCTATGCTTTAAATGCAATTCCAGTCTACCTCCTGAAATCGGTTTCCTGCAATTCTGCCCGGCTTTCAAGTCCTCTTGGCAGCCTTACTTCAGTATATTTTTGGATGATAGCTGTCATTTATAACTCTGCAGGTTTGTGAATTACAGTGCCCCTGAGCTCCTTTCTTCAACTCGCTTTCTTGTGAGCTGGCCGCAACACCGCAGGATTGCTTCAGGCCCTAATCTGGTTCCGGCACGGCACGCTGAGCCTTTGGTTAATTCCTCTTCCTGGTGGGAAATGAGAGTTAAATTTTCCCGTCCAGACACCTCCAGCTAGTCTCTCATTGTTTCTCCCTATTCCTGTTCATCTTCCGCGGAATTTGCAAACTGGGCCAAACAGGAGGTTAAAGGCACTGACTCTCCAAGTCGGGAGAGTGTTAGTAAAGCATCTGGAATGTTGCACCCGAGTACCAGGGGACGAGAACTGAGACATATTTCAACACGTCTCCCGATCACACGGTTGATCATACTCTGGGTTCCACATGCATGTTTTAGCTGAAGGAAGAATCCCTTAAACCTGGAGAGTTGAGACCCGTGGAATGGGTACCATGCAATATGACTTCAAAGGGTCTTCATTTGCTCACCAAAACTCTCCAATCCTATCACTGCTGCGTTTTTGCCCCTGTACTCACGATTGATTCACTTTCAGAGACATAGCAATCCATAGGTTTTAAGATACTTACTAGTCAGGTACATTATTAGGCGTTTAATATGGGGTTTTGAGTCCATTTCGTTGAGCAAGGAGTAGCTCTTGTCTATTACATATTTGGCTTAAGGAACTTTATCTGTGCTCATTTCAATCTCTGGTTTTATGCAGCACCCCAACTCACCTTTCCCCTTAAGCAAGCATAAGTTGGTTTTCTAAATTTGGGACCATGTTCTGTTTTGAAATTCAGTTCCTGTGTAGCCAAGTTTACATTCCGTGTATTAGTGATATCTTATGATGTTTCTTTTTCTGTGTGACTTATTTCAGTTAGAATCATCATACCTGAATCCACTCATTATGCTGCTATGGGCCTGATGACATAGATGTCATTGCTGAGTGATATTGCATTGTACGTAAGTACCACAACTTCTTTATCCATTTTTCGCTTTATGCGATATTGAACTTGTACCGTAAACGAGTTTCTTGTAAACAGAGCCATCCCAAACTTTGGGGTGGCTGTGTCTTTTTGATTTTAATTTCCCTAAGCTATAGGACCATAAGTGGAAGTGCCCTAGGCTCTGTTGCTTTGTTTTTTAGATGTTTCAGGAAACACCATACACTTCTCCCGAGTGGCTGTTGGCAATTTACATCCCGCCCATCAGCATAACAAGGCTCCCAGTTCTCCATGGCCTGTCCTGCCTTTCTGGATTTTACACTTTTTTCAGATGGCCCTTTTGACGGGGGGGAAGTGAGACTTCATTGTAGTGCAGATTTCCTTTGCAAGCTTGCTTGGTTGGCCAAAAAGGGCGTATGCGTTTTTTCCTGAATATATTCAGGAAAAAACGCATACGCCCTTTTTGGCCAAGTGCATCATTGTCGACCTTCTGCCTCTTTTCCTATGCTTTAAATGCAATTCCAGTCTACCTCCTGAAATCGGTTTCCTGCAATTCTGCCCGGCTTTCAAGTCCTCTTGGCAGCCTTACTTCAGTATATTTTTGGATGATAGCTGTCATTTATAACTCTGCAGGTTTGTGAATTACAGTGCCCCTGAGCTCCTTTCTTCAACTCGCTTTCTTGTGAGCTGGCCGCAACACCGCAGGATTGCTTCAGGCCCTAATCTGGTTCCGGCATGGCACGCTGAGCCTTTGGTTGATTCCTCTTCCTGGTGGGAAATGAGAGTTAAATTTTCCCGTCCAGACACCTCCAGCTAGTCTCTCATTGGTTCTCCCTATTCCTGTTCATCTTCCGCGGAATTTGCAAACTGGGCCAAACAGGAGGTTAAAGGCACTGACTCTCCAAGTCGGGAGAGTGTTAGTAAAGCATCTGGAATGTTGCACCCGAGTACCAGGGGACGAGAACTGAGACATATTTCAACACGTCTCCCGATCACACGGTTGATCATACTCTGGGTTCCACATGCATGTTTTAGCTGAAGGAAGAATCCCTTAAACCTGGAGAGTTGAGACCCGTGGAATGGGTACCATGCAATATGACTTCAAAGGGTCTTCATTTGCTCACCAAAACTCTCCAATCCTATCACTGCTGCGTTTTTGCCCCTGTACTCACGATTGATTCACTTTCAGAGACATAGCAATCCATAGGTTTTAAGATACTTACTAGTCAGGTACATTATTAGGCGTTTAATATGGGGTTTTGAGTCTATTTCGTTGAGCAAGGAGTAGCTCTTGTCTATTACATATTTGGCTTAAGGAACTTTATCTGTGCTCATTTCAATCTCTGGTTTTATGCAGCACCCCAACTCACCTTTCCCCTTAAGCAAGCATAAGTTGGTTTTCTAAATTTGGGACCATGTTCTGTTTTGAAATTCAGTTCCTGTGTAGCCAAGTTTACATTCCGTGTATTAGTGATATCTTATGATGTTTCTTTTTCTGTGTGACTTATTTCAGTTAGAATCATCATACCTGAATCCACTCATTATGCTGCTATGGGCCTGATGACATAGATGTCATTGCTGAGTGATATTGCATTGTACGTAAGTACCACAACTTCTTTATCCATTTTTCGCTTTATGCGATATTGAACTTGTACCGTAAACGAGTTTCTTGTAAACAGAGCCATCCCAAACTTTGGGGTGGCTGTGTCTTTTTGATTTTAATTTCCCTAAGCTATAGGACCATAAGTGGAAGTGCCCTAGGCTCTGTTGCTTTGTTTTTTAGATGTTTCAGGAAACACCATACACTTCTCCCGAGTGGCTGTTGGCAATTTACATCCCGCCCATCAGCATAACAAGGCTCCCAGTTCTCCATGGCCTGTCCTGCCTTTCTGGATTTTACACTTTTTTCAGATGGCCCTTTTGACGGGGGGGAAGTGAGACTTCATTGTAGTGCAGATTTCCTTTGCAAGCTTGCTTGGTTGGCCAAAAAGGGCGTACACGTTTTTTCCTGAATATATTCAGGAAAAAACGCATACGCCCTTTTTGGCCAAGTGCATCATTGTCGACCTTCTGCCTCTTTTCCTATGCTTTAAATGCAATTCCAGTCTACCTCCTGAAATCGGTTTCCTGCAATTCTGCCCGGCTTTCAAGTCCTCTTGGCAGCCTTACTTCAGTATATTTTTGGATGATAGCTGTCATTTATAACTCTGCAGGTTTGTGAATTACAGTGCCCCTGAGCTCCTTTCTTCAACTCGCTTTCTTGTGAGCTGGCCGCAACACCGCAGGATTGCTTCAGGCCCTAATCTGGTTCCGGCACGGCACGCTGAGCCTTTGGTTAATTCCTCTTCCTGGTGGGAAATGAGAGTTAAATTTTCCCGTCCAGACACCTCCAGCTAGTCTCTCATTGGTTCTCCCTATTCCTGTTCATCTTCCGCGGAATTTGCAAACTGGGCCAAACAGGAGGTTAAAGGCACTGACTCTCCAAGTCGGGAGAGTGTTAGTAAAGCATCTGGAATGTTGCACCCGAGTACCAGGGGACGAGAACTGAGACATATTTCAACACGTCTCCCGATCACACGGTTGATCATACTCTGGGTTCCACATGCATGTTTTAGCTGAAGGAAGAATCCCTTAAACCTGGAGAGTTGAGACCCGTGGAATATATGACTTTCAAAGGGTCTTCATTTGCTCACCAAAACTCTCCAATCCTATCACTGCTGCGTTTTTGCCCTGTACTCACGATTGATTCACTTTCAGAGACATAGCAATCCATAGGTTTTAAGATACTTACTAGTCAGGTACATTATTAGGCGTTTAATATGGGTTTTGAGTCCATTTCGTTGAGCAAGGAGTAGCTCTTGTCTATTACATATTTGGCTTAAGGAACTTTATCTGTGCTCATTTCAATCTCTGGTTTTATGCAGCACCCCAACTCACCTTTCCCCTTAAGCAAGCATAAGTTGGTTTTTCTAAATTTGGGACCATGTTCTGTTTTGAAATTCAGTTCCTGTGTAGCCAAGTTTACATTCCGTGTATTAGTGATATCTTATGATGTTTCTTTTTCTGTGTGGACTTATTTCAGTTAGAATCATCATACCTGAATCCACTCATTATGCTGCTATGGGCCTGATGACATAGATGTCATTGCTGAGTGATATTGCATTGTACGTAAGTACCACAACTTCTTTATCCATTTTTCGCTTTATGCGATATTGAACTTGTACCGGTAAACGAGTTTCTTGTAAACAGAGCCATCCCAAACTTTGGGGTGGCTGTGTCTTTTTGATTTTAATTTCCCTAAGCTATAGGACCATAAGTGGAAGTGCCCTAGGCTCTGTTGCTTTGTTTTTTAGATGTTTCAGGAAACACCATACACTTCTCCCGATTGGCTGTTGGCAATTTACATCCCGCCCAGCATAACAAGGCTCCAGTTCTCCATGGCCTGTCCTGCCTTTCTGGATTTTACACTTTTTTCAGATGGCCCTTTTGACGGGGGGGAAGTGAGACTTCATTGTAGTGCAGATTTCCTTTGCAAGCTTGCTTGGTTGGCCAAAAAGGGCGTATGCGTTTTTTCCTGAATATATTCAGGAAAAACGCATACGCCCTTTTTGGCCAAGTGCATCATTGTCGACCTTCTGCCTCTTTTCCTATGCTTTAAATGCAATTCCAGTCTACCTCCTGAATCGGTTTTCCTGCAATTCTGCCCGCTTTCAAGTCCTCTTGGCAGCCTTACTTCAGTATATTTTTGGATGATAGCTGTCATTTATAACTCTGCAGGTTTGTGAATTACAGTGCCCCTGAGCTCCTTTCTTCAACTCGCTTTCTTGTGAGCTGGCCGCAACACCGCAGGATTGCTTCAGGCCCTAATCTGGTTCCGGCACGGCACGCTGAGCCTTTGGTTAATTCCTCTTCCTGGTGGGAAATGAGAGTTAAATTTTCCCGTCCAGACACCTCCAGCTAGTCTCTCATTGGTTCTCCCTATTCCTGTTCATCTTCCGCGGAATTGCAAACTGGGCAAACAGGAGGTTAAAGGCACTGACTCTCCAAGTCGGGAGAGTGTTAGTAAAGCATCTGGAATGTTGCACCCGAGTACCAGGGGACGAGAACTGAGACATATTTACAACACGTCTCCCGATCACACGGTTGATCATACTCTGGGTTCCACATGCATGTTTTAGCTGAAGGAAGAATCCCTTAAACCTGGAGAGTTGAGACCCGTGGAATGGGTACCATGCAATATGACTTCAAAGGGTCTTCATTTGCTCACCAAAACTCTCCAATCCTATCACTGCTGCGTTTTTTGCCCCTGTACTCACGATTGATTCACTTTCAGAGACATAGCAATCCATAGGTTTTAAGATACTTACTAGTCAGGTACATTATTAGGCGTTTAATATGGGGTTTTGAGTCATTTCGTTGAGCAAGGAGTAGCTCTTGTCTATTACATATTTGGCTTAAGGAACTTTATCTGTGCTCATTTCAATCTCTGGTTTTATGCAGCACCCCAACTCACCTTTCCCCTTAAGCAAGCATAAGTTGGTTTTCTAAATTTGGGACCATGTTCTGTTTTGAAATTCAGTTCCTGTGTAGCCAAGTTTACATTCCGTGTATTAGTGATATCTTATGATGTTTTCTTTTTCTGTGTGACTTATTTCAGTTAGAATCATCATACCTGAATCCACTCATTATGCTGCTATGGGCCTGATGACATAGATGTCATTGCTGAGTGATATTGCATTGTACGTAAGTACCACAACTTCTTTATCCATTTTTCGCTTTATGCGATATTGAACTTGTACCGTAAACGAGTTTCTTGTAAACAGAGCCATCCCAAACTTTGGGGTGGCTGTGTCTTTTTGATTTTAATTTCCCTAAGCTATAGGACCATAAGTGGAAGTGCCCTAGGCTCTGTTGCTTTGTTTTTTAGATGTTTCAGGAAACACCATACACTTCTCCCGAGTGGCTGTTGGCAATTTACATCCCGCCCATCAGCATAACAAGGCTCCCAGTTCTCCATGGCCTGTCCTGCCTTTCTGGATTTTACACTTTTTTCAGATGGCCCTTTTGACGGGGGGGGAAGTGAGACTTCATTGTAGTGCAGATTTCCTTTGCAAGCTTGCTTGGTTGGCCAAAAAGGGCGTATGCGTTTTTTCCTGAATATATTCAGGAAAAAACGCATACGCCCTTTTTGGCCAAGTGCATCAATTGTCGACCTTCTGCCTCTTTTCCTATGCTTTAAATGCAATTCCAGTCTACCTCCTGAAATCGGTTTCCTGCAATTCTGCCCGGCTTTCAAGTCCTCTTGGCAGCCTTACTTCAGTATATTTTTGGATGATAGCTGTCATTTATAACTCTGCAGGTTTGTGAATTACAGTGCCCCTGAGCTCCTTTCTTCAACTCGCTTTCTTGTGAGCTGGCCGCAACACCGCAGGATTGCTTCAGGCCCTAATCTGGTTCCGGCACGGCACGCTGAGCCTTTGGTTAATTCCTCTTCCTGGTGGGAAATGAGAGTTAAATTTTCCCGTCCAGACACCTCCAGCTAGTCTCTCATTGGTTCTCCCTATTCCTGTTCATCTTCCGCGGAATTTGCAAACTGGGCCAAACAGGAGGTTAAAGGCACTGACTCTCCAAGTCGGGAGAGTGTTAGTAAAGCATCTGGAATGTTGCACCCGAGTACCAGGGGACGAGAACTGAGACATATTTCAACACGTCTCCCGATCACACGGTTGATCATACTCTGGGTTCCACATGCATGTTTTAGCTGAAGGAAGAATCCCTTAAACCTGGAGAGTTGAGACCCGTGGAATGGGTACCATGCAATATGACTTCAAAGGGTCTTCATTTGCTCACCAAAACTCTCCAATCCTATCACTGCTGCGTTTTTGCCCCTGTACTCACGATTGATTCACTTTCAGAGACATAGCAATCCATAGGTTTTAAGATACTTACTAGTCAGGTACATTATTAGGCGTTTAATATGGGGTTTTGAGTCCATTTCGTTGAGCAAGGAGTAGCTCTTGTCTATTACATATTTGGCTTAAGGAACTTTATCTGTGCTCATTTCAATCTCTGGTTTTATGCAGCACCCCAACTCACCTTTCCCCTTAAGCAAGCATAAGTTGGTTTTCTAAATTTGGGACCATGTTCTGTTTGAAATTCAGTTCCTGTGTAGCCAAGTTTACATTCCGTGTATTAGTGATATCTTATGATGTTTCTTTTTCTGTGTGACTTATTTCAGTTAGAATCATCATACCTGAATCCACTCATTATGCTGCTATGGGCCTGATGACATAGATGTCATTGCTGAGTGATATTGCATTGTACGTAAGTACCACAACTTCTTTATCCATTTTCGCTTTATGCGATATTGAACTTGTACCGTAAATGAGTTTCTTGTAAACAGAGCCATCCCAAACTTTGGGGTGGCTGTGTCTTTTTGATTTTAATTTCCCTAAGCTATAGGACCATAAGTGGAAGTGCCCTAGGCTCTGTTGCTTTGTTTTTTAGATGTTTCAGGAAACACCATACACTTCTCCCGAGTGGCTGTTGGCAATTTACATCCCGCCATCAGCATAACAAGGCTCCCAGTTCTCCATGGCCTGTCCTGCCTTTCTGGATTTTACACTTTTTTCAGATGGCCCTTTTGACGGGGGGGAAGTGAGACTTCATTGTAGTGCAGATTTCCTTTGCAAGCTTGCTTGGTTGGCCAAAAGGGCGTATGCGTTTTTTCCTGAATATATTCAGGAAAAAACGCATACGCCTTTTTGGCCAAGTGCATCATTGTCGACCTTCTGCCTCTTTTCCTATGCTTTAAATGCAATTCCAGTCTACCTCCTGAATCGGTTTCAGGCAATTCTGCCCGGCTTTCAAGTCCTCTTGGCAGCCTTACTTCAGTATATTTTGGATGATAGCTGTCATTTATAACTCTGCAGGTTTGTGAATTACAGTGCCCCTGAGCTCCTTTCTTCAACTCGCTTTCTTGTGAGCTGGCCGCAACACCGCAGGATTGCTTCAGGCCCTAATCTGGTTCCGGCACGGCACGCTGAGCCTTTGGTTAATTCCTCTTCCTGGTGGGAAATGAGAGTTAAATTTTCCCGTCCAGACACCTCCAGCTAGTCTCTCATTGGTTCTCCCTATTCCTGTTCATCTTCCGCGGAATTGCAAACTGGGCCAAACAGGAGGTTAAAGGCACTGACTCTCCAAGTCGGAGAGTGTTAGTAAAGCATCTGGAATGTTGCACCCCGAGTACCAGGGGACGAGAACTGAGACATATTTCAACAGCTCTCCCGATCACACGGTTGATCATACTCTGGGTTCCACATGCATGTTTTAGCTGAAGGAAGAATCCCTTAAACCTGGAGAGTGAGACCCGTGGAATGGGTACCAGGCAATATGACTTCAAAGGGTCTTCATTTGCTCACCAAAACTCTCCAATCCTATCACTGCTGCGTTTTTGCCCCTGTACTCACGATTGATTCACTTTCAGAGACATAGCAATCCATAGGTTTTAAGATACTTACTAGTCAGGTACATTATTAGGCGTTTAATATGGGGTTTTGAGTCCATTTCGTTGAGCAAGGAGTAGCTCTTGTCTATTACATATTTGGCTTAAGGAACTTTATCTGTGCTCATTTCAATCTCTGGTTTTATGCAGCACCCCAACTCACCTTTCCCCTTAAGCAAGCATAAGTTGGTTTTTCTAAATTTGGGACCATGTTCTGTTTTGAAATTCAGTTCCTGTGTAGCCAAGTTTACATTCCGTGTATTAGTGATATCTTATGATGTTTCTTTTTCTGTGTGACTTATTTCAGTTAGAATCATCATACCTGAATCCACTCATTATGCTGCTATGG